>NW_024513654.1:3950446-3965446 GCF_017590135.1 Pyrgilauda ruficollis | reverse complement strand
TGTAATTCAGCTGAAGCCACCACTTCCCTTGCTAATTCCTGGTCTGAAAGTTGGATCAGTTGAAAATATTTGCGGTAAGATTAAACCTGGTGGGTAAGACTGCCGGCTGAGGGGGAGATTTGAGTTGGAATTAAAAACACCCTTCCCCTGTCTGCAGTTGGCATCTTTTAATTTCCAGGCATGTACCAGGATGGTCATTTTGGGATGGGTTGTTGCACTTGGATCCTGCCCTGCTGCACCTGCCAGGGAGGGTGGCCAATGCCCCTGGCTCTGGAGCTGGGAATCTTCCCTGTAGCTGTTGGTGGGAGAGCAGCTTCCAGCCCACTCCTGCCCTCAGGTGTGATTTCACAGCGCTGGTTTCTGCTGCAGGACGCAGGAGAAGGAAACCCAGCGATGCTCCTGCCACTGGGAAATTGAGTGCAGAGCACTGCCAAAGGCTCCCTGTGCACACCCTGCACAGCCCTGCTCATCTCCCTCGGGAGAAAAGCTGAACTCCCCAGCCCTCCTGGCTCAGCCTCAGCTAATGAGCACCCTGAGTTTTACCTGGGAAACATGAAAAATTGCAAAGGAAGGTCAGAGATTAGGTAAAAGAGTTGAGTTAAGGCGGTGTGAAACCACAGGCAGTAGGGAAAGATTTATTCTGCTGGATTTATATCAGCTCTTTAGGCCAGATTCCAGGTCTTGCAGCTACAATTCACGGTGGCAAACACTGCAGCTGGGCTCTTCATTTGAGCCTGCATGGGAGCTTTATCACCCTGGTCCAGTCAGAGGCTGCTCCTTCTTCTCCAGTCGAGGCAATAGTGATTAAATGGCATTTCCCAGCGTGCAGGTTGGAGTGTTATTAGCTCTTATCTCTAATTGCCCTCATTTTGAAAGTGTTCTGAGCAGATGGCTCCGAGAGAATACGAGTGAAAAGAGAGGCTTTCCTACCTGTGGCAAACAAAAAAAAAAAGTAATGCTGGCTTCCAGCTTGAGCTTGTGGAGTTAAATATGGGGAAAACAGGAAGGGGAATGGAGGACATCAGGGACATCAGGACTGCCCTGGGGTGGGATTGGTTCCTGCTCATTAATGTCTGCTCCTCCGGAGTGACCCATCCCCAAACTCCTCTGCCCTGCCTGGTGGAATCAGGCTGGGAAAATGAGCATTTCCCTGAGCCTTGGCCTGGGACTGGGCCACAAGAGGCAGCTCTGGGGACTCTGGGGGCTCCTTGCTGGGGGCTGTAACACAGTGGACCCCCCACACCCCTCCTGCCTCCCTGGATCTCCATCCCATTCCCAGCCTTTCTGCACAGGGAGGATTTGATCCACTCCAGTGTGCCCCAGGTGCACAACAGCCACCTGTATTGGATCATTACCTTTCAAATAATCAAGCTCAGTTCTAGATTACAAGGTCTGGGTGCATAAACCCCTCGCACAAAAATTTTCTCTTATTTTGCTAACTGCTTAAACATAAAACTGTACCAGAAAGAAATTGTCCCTGTGACTCGTATTTTTCATCATTTGGTCATTAAATAGTGATGGATATAAACCTATAAAGTATCTAAACTGAACCTTTTAACAATCCATGAGCAATACTATCATTTCTTTAATAGAACTCGCTGACCGTGCCTTTCTCAGATGCCATTTGTCATTTTCAGCCTGCAATAATCAATAACTTGGCTTTGAAATAAATAATATAACAGTCACAATATATTATCTTTCAGGCTGGCCTTATACTAACCATAAAACAAGACTAGGAGAGATGAAAACTTTAGGAAAATGCCAAAAATGAAATACCTGAGAGTGGGAGCTAAATTAACAAGCAGCTTTACATAGTTTCCCTTCCAAATTCATTTGTGCTTACCTTCCTTTTAGGAAACTTACCTGTGGGAATCAGAAAAACAGAAACTTCTGCAGCCACGGAAGAGTTTGATCTATAGCCTTAAAAGAAACTTAGATTGATGTAAAAATAAAACACACAGACATTAAGCAGAAAAATCATAAACGTATGTTTCTATAGTTGTAAGAGAATAAATATGCCTTAAGTAAGTGAGAAACTGTATTGATAAGATGGTGAAGGGTTTATAACATAAGAGTAGCTATATAGAGTAAGTGAAGAGTTTACAATTATAATAGAAACATATGTGTGCATGTGAGACAAAAACCCATTGGACAAAAGTATCCACAGTACAACAAAATTAAGTGGTAAGTCAAAAAAACAAAACAAACCTTGTAGCATCCATTCATTAGATTAGAAGTTGCTATAACGAAAAACTTGTGACTATTCTTGAGCTATAACCAACTTACTCCTTTAAAATCTCACAACCTTTGAAACTGATGTTTATCTGAGCAATAAATCGTTCTTAGCCCAACAGTAGTCCCATCTCTTAATAAAAACAGCTGCAATAATATGTACCTACTTTTAAAATAAAAAAGAACAATTGGGATCATCTGATTTCAGGACTGGGACAAATGCCATCGTGCTGTGAGGCTGGTGCCACGTTTCCCTGCCAGCACTGGGTCAGTGAGGTGTGTGAGCACAGATCCTGCTGCTGCTCTTCAGAGCAGCAATTAAACACAGGCTGAGTTTTAAACATCTGATTGTTGCATTCAAATCAACAGAGCCCAGGAGCGCCCCTGAACTGAACGTGTCTCTAAAAACCCAGCTGGAGTTTGGAGAAGCAGCTCCATGGGGAGGTGGCTGAATGTGCTGAAGTTTTGGGGGCTTTCCTCAGGTCCCTCGGTGACAGGGATGGGCCGGGCGTGGTGGCACGTGCCAGCTGTCCCTGCTGGCTCCTGAGGAAAGCCTGCTGTGTGCTGAACTCCATGTCATCAATGCTCTGGGCAGAGGCTGCTGGAAAACCTAGACACCAGCATAAAGATAAATTCCAGCTGCTTCCTCTGCCGCCTCAGGAATCCCCTCAAAGATTAGAAAGGATGGGCTGGAGCACTGCAGGACAGGGTGCACTGAGGATACAAGAGCAAGCTTAGCTCTGGATTTCCTCCTTTGACCAAGAGCTGCTCAAATATTTAGCTGTCCCACAAATTTATTTTCCCTGGTTGAATTTGATCTGTGCCAGAAATCCTTCCAGAGCTCCTGCCCAGCCTGGGCTGGTGCCTGATCACTTCTGCCCTAAAGCAAGACTGCAGCTCCAGTGAGAGGGGGGAAGAAGCCAGACCTTTCTCAGGCTGAGGGAAGCAGTGCCGAGAGCAGAAAATTCCCTAAGAGAAACTCTCAGAAGCGAGTTTGCATCAAAGTCAAACCTCCTGGTTCAAACCTTTGTCACAGCTCCAGCACAGCAGCACCAGCTCTGCCCGTGTCCTTCGCCCAGGAAGGGAACGTGTGTGTCACTGTCACATCTCTGGAAAATCCCTTCACTGGGATTTCTTCTCCTGGGAAGCTGAGAAGCCTCAGAGAAAAATGAAAACAATAATATCTGACTTGCTCCTCCTGTGTTTTGCTGCTGTGGAATGTGTTTGGACACTCTTTACCAACTGCTCATTTTTTGATTGGGCTCATGTGAATTGTTTTAACTTAATGACCAATCACTGCCCAGATGTGCTGGGACTCGAAGAGAGAATCACGAGTTTTCATGATCATTCTTTCTAGCCTTCTGTCTCTATCCTTTCTCTAGTCTTTAGTACAATATTCTAATATTATATAATAGTATAATATAATACATATATTCTACATTATATACTATATTATATTATATATTATATACTACTATACTATATTATATACTATAGAATAGTATAATAGAATATTATAAATATATGAATATAAATATATATAAATATGCATTTATTTATATAAATATATTTATTATATATTGTATATTTATATTTTATATATTTATATATAATATAATATACTGTCCAGGGACCCCCGAAACAACCACAAGCGCCGTGCCCTGGAGGTGCCAAAGAGGGACATTTGTCCATTCCTGGGCCTGGAAAACTGGCTTTTGAGAGCTGCTCGAAGGTTTTCTGGGTCTGAGAGAGCAGGGCAAGAGGGGCAGGCTTTGTGTCAATAAATCCTGGCACTTCAGCTCGGATGAAATGTTTTCTCAGCCACCAGTGCAGCAGCTTTGGCTGTTCTTTCCAGCTGGAAGTTCTTTCTGGGAGCTCTCCCTGGCCACAGTGCTGCCCCATGCCCTCAGCCCTCCAGGAATGCCCTTACTGAGAGAGGAGAGCCAGCAGATTCCTATGGGCATTTTTGAAGGAATTTTGAATAAGTTAGAGAGGAGACTCCTTAGTTTTTTGATGACGTGGTTTATTTTCTTGTTTTTTACATAGGTGGGAAGGGTGAGCTCGGTTTGCATTGTTATAGTATGGTTCAGAAGGTTACAAGACTTTTAGTTATAATACCTTTTAAGGAGTTATTGATTAATAAAATATTACTAACAAGGATATTTATGTTTTTGACTTAATCTTGAAATATTTCATTTTATGGACTCATGCTTAACTTACAAGCCCAAAGTTCTAAGAGTTCTTTACATTTCAAATTCCATCAGATTCCCAAGAAATCATCCCCCCTCCTCCCTGGCTGCTGTTTAACCACTGAGATTTAGCTACAAACAGCAGAGCTTCCCCTCCTCAGGTGTGAGCAGCCCTTGTCACTCCTGTGCCTTGGACTGATGGGAACAATTAAAACCTCACAAGCTCCGTGCTGAAGCTCTCCCATCCCTGCCCCAGGAGGAATCGATGCAGCAGCCCCAGCTCTCACCACCCCACCAGCCACTTCATCTCCACCACCTTTTGGGAGTCACTCAATCACCCCTCCTCACCTGCCCCACACCAGCTCTGCAGGGCAGAAAAGGCTGGAAAAACTGGTTCAGGACCTCACACCACGAAGTTTCAGCCTCAGCTGAACCCCTCAGCCACTCCCGTAAACACAAATAATTAATTTTACTTTGTCGTTTTTTAGAGCAGGAAAGAGGGAGTTTGAAGGAAGTGATTTGATTTAATTTTCTCCTCTACTTCTGAGCAGAATTGAAAGCTAAATTAAGGAGATGAACTGAGAGAGGACAGACAAGAAGGACTCTGTAAGATCTCTGGGGTTTGTAGAGCATTTATTATAAGTAACACCAGCACGTGAATCTAAAAATAGTGTCTCTGATGCTGTGTGTATATGACTGATATTAAAAATGACTGATTTAAAAGAAAGTGCTTCACCTCTGTTGCCAACCAGAAAGGTAGCTCTCTAGTATTCTCAGCCTTAAATGCTGCCAGTATTTCACATTAGGATAGTCATAAAGTTAAAGGTTAATAGGCTGTACAAATGACAGAGTTTAAAGGGAAAAATGAAGATGGGAAGATTTCTAGCACTTAGGGAACATTTTAAAAATGAAACTCCTCTGCCTAATGTAATTTTTCCTATATTCTTTCTCATGCTGTTGATCATTATTGAAAATATTTCTATTTGCATAAGTGATTTCTCCTTCAGTGCCCACCTCCGTTTGCTTTCTGGATCATCATTACTTCCCACAGCACGTGAGTCATGATCCTGCTGCCTGCCCTGGGAGCCTGCTGCTGTGAGAAGGGTGAAATTAAAGCCCCAGCCTCGCAGGGAGGATGGGCAGGGAGGCCCAGAGCGTGAGGAAGGCTTTGATTTAATTGCAAGTCGTTGGAATTGGCAGGTTGAGGAGCAAGGCTGGAAATGGGATTTGGCTGCGGTGTCTCAGATCAGCCCAGCAGACTGGGGAGAGGCAGAAGGGTGGTGCTGGGTCAGCTCGGTGCCATGGCTGGGCTGCACTGTGTTCTCTAAGCCTGGAGAGTGGAGTTTAACAGTGAGATTAACAGGATTTAGGTGAAGACTTTACAAGAGTCCACCAGCTGTCACATCTGCTTTTGCACTGAGGGGGGGAAAGTCTCCCTTCTTGTCTCTGCTGGCCTTCCAGAGCAACTGGAAACAGGGGTGCTGGAAAAGGGGTGGAACATTGCTCTTTAAAATGTACTTTTCATCACCCTGATCTCTTCCCTCTGACCAAACCACAGGAGGAGTCAAGGGGGAGGACTCTGGTGGTTCCTTCTCCTCTTGTCCAAGCACAGCATTACACACACCACAGGGCTAAGCTACAATCAGCTGTGGGCAACACATGGGAACACCTTCCAGACAGAATTTATTCCTACTGCTTTCTTTATTCTTACTGCTTTCTTTACTTCTGTAGGTATCTGACAGTCCTCTCCAGGTACTGCTGGAGTCTGGGTGTGCAGAGGCTGGGAGGCAAATGAAAAATCTGATCTCTGCCTGGTTTTGATACCCTGTGCCTCCACAGGTACCTCTGGCTTTTCTTCTTCTGTTTTTCAGCAAGTTTCCACTTTTCTGGAGCATGATCCTAGAAACCTTCTGTGTTCTGGCTCTAAGAGATGCTGAAGAAGGCAGATACTCCTGATTTGTTGTAGCCTGAGCAACAAATAGGTCTGGAATAAAAGTGATTGCTGAGCAAAGCCTCCTCCCCTCTGCAGCTGAAATGGAGAAAGGACCATGCCTTGGTGTTCCCTCTGGTAAGGAATTTTATGGCTTTGCCACGGGGCCTGGCCTTTGATTCTGCACAGAAAGTTCCTGAAGTAGTAGGAGATGATCTTTACAGAGCTGCTCTGAAAACCAGGACATCAAGCTTCACATTCCTTGTGCACAGACCAAGGGAAAACCCAGGGAGTGCCTATGCCAAGGATAACTGCTGCTCTGGGCATCCTGCAGAAGGGACTCAAGGCTGCAGTGGGGCCATTTCATGCTATGAAAAAAAAAAAAACAAAAAACCCCATGCACAGGACATTTTCATGAATTTCTATGGAATTTCCAGCAATATTGAATGGCATTTCCTTCCTTCTTTCCTCTCTTGGTTTCCAATGTTCCAGCCCTCAGTTAGCTGCTGCTGTGCTACATATCTTCCAAAACTGTAACATTAATAAAGCAGAACACAGCAGCACTGAAACTCTCCTTTAAAGATGTGCAAGGGTTGTGTTTCTTTTGCATGTGACACTTCATAGAATATGATTAAAACATTTTGAACACTTTAAACACTTTAAAATGAAAGCAGACCAAACCCACCACGCCCTACCAGTTAAACCCACCAAAACCTACCTCCTTGTCCCTTCCTGTCAGGACTAAAATGCTGAATAAAGGAAATAAAAGGAAAGTGCAAAGGGTATTTTCAGGAGTCTCTTTTACCATTGCTTGGATTAAAAACTTCTGCAAGACCTCCAGTAATTAATTAGCAGAGTGTTTTCCTTGTCTGAAACTTTCAGCCATGTGCTTGCCTTTGGGGTTGTTTGCAGCTCCTCTTTCCACCCTCAGGGCTTCTTCTGTGATAAAATTCTTGGATCCAAATAAGAACACCCAAAAAAAGTGGGTTTTTTTCCATGCTGAGCCTTTTTCTCTGAGGCAGCTTTGGCCCAGAGACCCCCACAGTGCTGGGCTGGCTGCTGGAGCCCTTCCTCCCTCTGCCTCAGCAGGTACTTGTGGAGGGAGGCATGGAATTGCTCGTGGTGGAGCCTGTGGAATTGTTTGTGTGAAGAAGTGCTCACCTAAAAGCAAAGGGTCCTTTCTATTTGCTCCTTTGTAATTTCTGGTTCTTCATTCATTTTTACAGACAGGTGGAATGGTTATAATGCTCCAAAATAAAAGACAGTTTTCTTTTGAAAAAGGGGCCATGACTAAAAGTTGAGAGTGGAAAAGGCTGCCTGTAACCTTTTATTGGCTTCATTCTCTCTAATATA
Source organism: Pyrgilauda ruficollis (assembly GCF_017590135.1). Classification (NCBI taxonomy): domain Eukaryota; kingdom Metazoa; phylum Chordata; class Aves; order Passeriformes; family Passeridae; genus Pyrgilauda; species Pyrgilauda ruficollis. The sequence goes on along the minus strand of NW_024513654.1, from coordinate 3,957,742 downwards.
TCTGCCTTGTACGCCAAGAAAAGTATAAACAAATGGCAGGGTATTGGTTTTTCACTAACAGGGTTTAAACCAAGGTTATAAAAAGCATATCCTATCTGACGCTATTTATGAAACAATTAATATTGTCAATGCCTTTTCCATCTCCTCCGAGTTACACATACTGCATAAACTTTGATACATCCCTGAGAAGTACAAAAAATACCAGCTGGGGGATAAACAGGGCAATGCATCAACACTGTTGGGAAGGAAAACAATTCTCACATCTTCTTAAGAAATTTTTTTATATTAAAATAACCTGAGATGTAATCCTCTTTAATTTGTCTGAGAAAGTTTGGGGAACCCAGACAAAGGGTTCTGGATTTAACTTGTAATCTCGGGGGTTAATTATTAGATACAGTTAATTATTTGGTTGTTTGGAGCTTTTACAATAGCAGCAAACCTCTAATTTTATTTTTTTTTTCCCCTTTAGCATACAGCCATTAAGTCCCCTCCTTCTGTCTCGCACAAGCCCAGGAGCACGCAGGACTCTGGCCCTTCATCCCGCCCAGGGCAGCGTTATCCCGGGATGTCCGGAGGATGGGATCGGCGCTCCCGGCGCTGCCCGTGGTGCTGAAGGGGAGCGGGGAGCGTCCACTGCTCCGGCCATCCACCCGCCGCTGGATTTGTGCTTATTAGCGTTAGTACAACCATTCCAGAAATCAACCTCCGCGGGTTCAGATGGAAATCTGTTCCCAGACAAAAAGCAGAGACCTTTTGGTGGCCAATATCGCACAAGTTTCCCAGCTGGAGATTTTAAACTAATCGCCTCCCCCACCCTTGTTTGTCACCTGAAATATCAGCGCTGCTTATCAATACCCCCGCGTGTCACACTGCTGCCAAGCATTCCGATCAATAGGTTATCATTTCAGAGCCTGATCGTGAAGGAGAAGGGCATTCCCAAGGACATCCAGAGATCCTGATCGGGGCTCTGCACTCTCTGATCACTTTCAGTGCTTTACAAGCACCGTGGCCAGAGCAGAATCAAATGAGAATCTCTCACTGGGGAGACAGCGCCTCATCCTCTCCCTCGGAGCAGCCCTGGCTGCCAAAAAACAAACAAACAAACAAACAAATAAACAAGCAGCAGAGGTGTCATTCACACGTTGGCCCTCGTGTCTTTCTGCATTTCCTCTATTCTTCCCCCCAGTGCAGCTCTCCAGCACAGCAATCCATAACAAACCTCTCGTGGCAGTGTGATGTGCACTGCACAGGGTTTTCCCGACTGGAATATTTAAGGTAAGATGTGATCTGGGTGGGTTGTGTGACGTGGTGAGGGCTTTTTTCATTGCACACCTAAGTTAGATGTCACACTCTGGGGATGACAGCACACAGCAAGGATCTGGGAATGACATCTGGGAATGACATCTGGAAATGATAGCACACAGCACACATCAGGCTGCTGAGGAGAAACAGCTACTGTTTATTTCTATGTAAAAATTGTTATTTTGGCAATTCTATTGCTCTGTAGATACCCAACATTATTTAAACATGTTGCATTTCATGCACATACCCAGCTGGAGGTCTTCCACTTTCTGTCATACATAATCTTTTATTATTATTTGCCTCATCTACCACCTTGAAAAGGTGTTTAACTGCATGCAGTCCCTTTTGATAATTTTGGTTTGGTTTTGTTTTTTTGGGGCTTTTTTGTGATATTATTTACAGATCCTTAATGGCAAAGCAAGAATCTGCTAACGTAAAATGATGTGGAGAAAATCACCCTTGGTTGTATTTTGTCAGTTCTTCATGGCTGCTTTTCATATCTTCATATGAGGAAGGAGTTTCAAGCCACCACTCTGAACTGGTTGGGTCCCTGTGTCTTAATTCCAAAGGGAATCTTCTCTTGTCCAAAAAAAAGGTGTAACTACCATGGCTGTGGTGGTGTGAGAAGTTTTGCACAACCTGTATTCAATCCTTCTGCTGCTCTCCACCAGCACTGCTTCCACCAGGTTTATTACTGATGAATTTCTGACCTGTATTGCTAACGTTTAACCAAAATGCATTAAAAATATTTTCTGTATAATGCTTGGTTTTCTAATAGATCTCCAGTATTTCAATTGTATAATTTTAAAAAGCAGCAATAAAAAAAATAAAATAAAAAAAAAAAAACACAAAAAACCCAACAACAAAGAAAAACTTCAATGTAAATCTGTGGCTCAAAATAGGATGATGTGAACTTTGTGCAGTCCTTTCTTGACCTCTGATACTTTGTTTTTATAATGTGAAACCATGCACTTATATTAATATATTTAGAAATAAGCACCTTTGTTGTCTAGGATAAAGTTTTCCCTGCAATTTAGAGGAAGGTTTTGTAGAAAGAAGCCCCAAAACATTCTTTTCTCTGTAGAACAGGTAGAACAGAGTCTGTGCACCATGGGAACAACAGGAGAACTTCAACTCTGAATATCTGAAGACAAGAAACGTTGGAGATTCCCCAGCCAAATGAGGGAGGAGGAGCCTCCTGTGGTGTGAGCATCACTTTGGCTTCCCAGGATTCCTGGAACACCGAGCTTCCCTGAGGAGCAGCCTTCCCTGGGGACTGGCAGAGTCATTGATAAGTGAAAAGCACACAGAGGTTTTGACAAAGAAGCTCTTGTGGAAGCACAAAACGACCCCATCATTCATTTATTTTGCAAAACCACGAGTTATTTTGGGGATTGCTGACTCAGAACAAGCTGGTTCAGGCTGTCATGCCAGCTACAGCAAACATTAATAGGGAAATGAGGGTGATCTGAGGATCTTTCCATGAAATTCAAGGCACAGCTCATGTTCAGTAGGTACATCCAGAATAACTCTCCTACAATTGCCAAGGATCTGTGATATGAACACGAGAGGCTTTCTAGGCAGCTGTTTTTTGAGTCAATGGGCTGTAACACTTTTGAAATCAATGATTATTTAAGAACTCCTAAAACTGCACATTATCCAGCTGCCCTGCACACAAACATTGGATCTGCTCTGCTCTCTGTGGCTCTCTGCAAATGGAGAGTTTGGATCTGAGATCTGAAGCTGAGTGTGGCTCAGAACACCTCTTTTCTGTCCACAGCCACCACAGAGATCTACAGCAATTTTCTGTTTCAGGAGGAGCTGGAAATACTCAGCACTTCTGAGGTGTGGTGACAGGATTCCTTTGTGGATTTAATAATGGCCGCATCTGCTTATTTAGGATTTCACCAATCCTGATCTTTACATAGTCCTGGTTTTTACTTTTTTTACATGATTCAGAGTTTACAACCAGCTATAAAAGCACTGGGCTTCAGATATAAAGCTGCAAAGCCACCATCTATTCATTTTTCTTTGGGTGTCTCCATCCTGACAGATTTTGAAAGATGAGCTGAAGTTTATGTTTGGATAAGATGTTAAAGAACAGCACATGCTCTGCCTTCAAATCCTCCAGTGATACTTCTCACAAAGGATTTCCTGCAGTGTATTTAGCTGACCTCCATTCAGTGAGTTCACCTGTGGAAGTGACAAATTGTGCCCACATGACTAATGCCAGGGTGATGAAACCTTCTAGAAATTATTCTGGTGGGCAAGACAAAGTGACAAAAGCAAAGGATATGTGGCATGAGTTTGTGATGAGATCAGAGCATTTTCTCACATTCTATAGAGTACCTGTGTAGCTCTCTGTGAGACAAAGACTGTGCTTAGATCACCTCATCAGTTCTGTCCCTGTGGGTTTACTCCAAATTACAGGGAATTTGCAGCAGCACTTGTTTCACAAAAACATCACAACCCAGAAATTTCTCCCCTTCTCTGATAAAAATGCCATCTCTGTGAGTCAGACACAGCACTGTGATGAGCCTCAGAAATAAAAGTCTGATAAATTGAACAACCTGCTTTCTTGAAGCACTAGGAGATTCTAATATTTGTCAGGGAGGACTCTCAGCTTGCCAGGAAGCCACTGGAAAACAGAGACTAACAAAGCCTTCCATTTAAAGGTACAAAAATGCCTTTGTAAGGCATAATAAGGGAACAACTTTAACTGTTCCAAAATACCTCTCAACCCACACACATCTCATACACCCTGATCCACTCAGCCTGGGGAAACCTGAGACAGGCTTCCAAGCATAACTCCCTTGTAGTTTTTCCAGTTTTGAATAAAACATCCTTATCAAATACATCCCACAAGAGACATTCCTTTTGAAGAGAAAGTAGCATCCCTTCTCTGGGTAAGCTCTGTTTGTTTCCAGCCATGCATTTCAGAAGGAGCACTTGAAAGACTGACAGAGAAATGCTGAGGAAGTCAGATTTTTAAAAAGGCCCTGATAATATGAAAGGATTTGCAATAGGAAATGGAGACCCATTGAGAACAGCTCAGACTCTGCAGCAGTTCATCTTTGGCATTCACAAAATTGTGTTTATATGCCTGGACAGCGTGACAGGAGCTCTAAAATCTGATGGTGGAAGGATTCATTTTGATTGCCTGGGAAAGGAGTGTTTGTGTGTGGGGCAAGCTGTTAAATGTCTTCTCATCCTTCCTTCTCCTTCTGGACATCCAAACTCTGATGCCAGGAGGTGCCTCAGCATTCTCCTGTTGGAGTATGTTTAATGTAGCCACAGAATCAAGCAGTGCCTGGCTGGAATTCTGCTTCCCCACAATATCTGGAACCCCAGATGTGCAAACTTCTTCAGGAGAGCTCCCACTTGGACAAACAAAGGAACAAGGAAGCTCAGCCCTGCCCTTTCCTCAGCATGGAAAAGAGGAAGCTGAACCCAAGGTGACCCAAAGTTTGTCACCTGTGCTTACAGAGGGGACGCTCGGGGGTGGCACATAAAGATGGGGCAGGAATCTGGGTGGAACAGGGGCTGCAGTGGGTGATTCCTGCCAGGGAAGCAGGGCTGCTGTGCTCTGCACACCCTCCTCAGCAGGCTGCAAGCCAGGGCTTTTGGAGCAGTGGGACACCACAGAATCACAGCACACGGGCTCATGCTCCAGCCTAGCAGGAGTGCAGCTCTTTAGAAAAATAATGAAAAAGAAGAGGCAGTGCTGAGACAGGATAAATAAGGAGATAAATCACTTTGCAATACAATACAGTCAAAACCCGAAAATAAACAATTACTTTAAATCATATCAAGCACCTATCACAAACATCACATTTATACAATTGATCCATGTGTAAATTAGCCAATTAATTCTGAATTGCAACACTAATGAAATAATAATTATCTGTTTACAATGGAATGGTACGAGTGAAAGTCTAGAAACAGAAATAAACACTGCAGCAAAATCCACTCAGCTCCATCACCAGTGGGCAAGGGGGAAACGGTCAATACCAGTCTTTAACATCCAGATATTTCAGGGGAGGGGGAATAAATAAAATACATAAATAAGCAAGAAATCTATGGACCTTAAAAAAAAGAGACAGAGAAATGCTCTTGTAGAACACTGCAGGGTTTTGTTTGTTTGTTTGTTTTGTAGTAAATAATTGCAAAGTGGGGATTTCTTCTAACTTAACCAGAGGCTGGTTTGATTTTTTTGTCCTTGCTTGGCTTTCTACTTTGAATTGTTTGCCCTGAGGGACTCCAAAGGGATTAGGAGCTCATAATTACCAAAGCAGTGAAAGATGGATGGAAAAGAGTGGGAGCTTCAGTACAGAATTATTTTGGTGACTCATATCTAAATAAAATCTTCACTGAGATGGAGAAATGCACTGGGGTTTTCTATAAGAACTTTTCACCCTTGGCTTTTCATGTAAGAGCTGCAAACATTTAGCACAGAGCTTTAGCCCAGGTCTCAGGCAGGAGCCTGAGTTAGGTGGCTATTGGCTGTTTTCTGAACACAAACTATTTTCTGTCTGTCTGGGGATTTTTCCTCTGTACATTCTACCCCAGAGTTGGGGGATATTCCCAAAGAAACAGCATTTCTTTGAAAAATTCCCAACGACCTTTACTTTGTCAGATGCTTTAAGTTGTTAAGGAGAGCAGGAACAAGAAACAGTTGTTAATAACAGAATATTTCTGCAAACTATTAATTGCTGAGACCCCATCCCCAAGATGCGTGGAAGATACATGAAACACCACGTCTGTTGCAGCCAAAAATGTTGTGTGACTGGTTCTATACAAATTCTCCCTCTATTTATAACCCCAAATGTTCAGGAGGAGGAAAGACTCCGGGGCAGTTTGATTCAGATAAAAAATGTCTTGCTTCAAATTGCCAAGTGGGAGTCTTTAAAACGAAATAGCAAGAAAAATCAGGTTGAATTGATCAAGGCATTAAAATGTTTAGAAGCAGAGATTGTTGCCCCCTGTGCACATGTGAGCATGTCCCAGTCCAGAGCTCTGCGTGTGCCAGGGCAGATTTTTGCAGTGCATGCTCAAAGGTATTCCAAACGTTTAGAAGGATTCCAGAACTGAATCCTTCCTTCCTTCCTTCCTTCCTTCCTTCCTTCCGGTACCGGCGGGCAGTACGCGGTATTACCGCCCTACCGGGGCTCACGTCGCGGTTCCCAGGCCCCAAACACCTGCCGCTTCCCGGTGTCCCGGTGTCCCGGGGCGGTGTGGGGAGCGCTCCGGGCCCGCCAGGGGTCGCCCTGCGCCCGAACCCCGGGAGCGGCGGGGACGGAACCGGGAATGGGGCAGGGATGGAGCCGAGAACGGGGCAGGGATGGAGCCGGGAACGGCGGGGATGGATCAGTGAGAGGGATAGGGATGGAGCCGGGAACAGCGGGGATGAATCTGGGAACGGGGCAGGGATGGAACTGGGAACGAGGCAGGGGTGGATCCCGGGAACGGGGCACGGATGGATCCCGGCATCACCCCGTGCCCGAACACGCAGAGCGGCAGGGATGAGTTTAGCAGAACGGTGCTCGGATTCCGAGAACGGCAGGGATCGATCCCGGGAGCGCCCCGTGACCGAACCCCGGGAGCGCCCGGAGTTCGAAGCCCAGGAGCAGGGCAGGAACGAATCCCGGGATTCGGGCAGCAACGAATCCCGCCGCCTTGTGCCCTGATCCCACGAGCGGCGGGCCCGGCTCGTGCCAGTTGTCGCCGCTCCGCCGCGGGCTCGACGTGTCCCGGCGGCCCCGGTGCTGCGCGGCCGGGAGCCGAGGGGGCGGCGGAGGGCACCGTCGGGGCACAGCTCTCCCGCAGCCCCCGCCCCGCAGCCGTCCGCTAAGTCGTTCCTGCCCCGCGGCGGAGAGCAGCAGAGCCTGTCCGGTGCCCGGTATCCCGGCGGGGCTCGGCCCGGCCCGCTCCCCCCCCGGCCGCGGGCGGCTTTTGTTCCCGGCGGCGCGGGGCGGGGGCGCGGGGGGCGGCGCG
>NW_024513654.1:3945167-3950297 GCF_017590135.1 Pyrgilauda ruficollis | reverse complement strand
TTTGAGGCAGGAGCGGCTCGGCCCCTGCCATTCGCCTGCCGCCGCTCCCGCCGCGCTCCGCCGAGCCGGTCCCTTTGTGCCGCCGGCCCAGCCCCGCTCGCTGCCTAATTGGACTCTGTAAACGCCACGAACGGGCGGGCGGTCGCCGCCTCCGGGCACGGCGGCGCGTCCGGGGCGGGGGGGCCGGGGCCGCGGCGGCTGCGAGCAGGGGCTGCGCGGAGCCCTCTCCTCCCGCCTGATCCCATTCGCCTTTGTGCGTGCCCAATCGCCGCGTGCTCCCGGCGCGGAACGGGGATGACATTTTGATTTCATCATTAGCATCCGGCGTCAGGTTGACGCAGCAGCAGCGGCGGCGGGAGGCGGCGGCCGCGCCTGTCCCCCGCGCCGCCGGGAGCCGCCACCTGCGCGCCGGGCGCGGGCTGCGGGGCCAGCGGCGGCCAGGAGCCGGGCGGGCAGCGGAGGATGCCGGAGACCGGGCAGGAGCCACCCAGCGCCCCTCCGCCTCCCCCCAAGGAGTCCTTCTACATCAAGAACCTGCTCAACGGCGGTCCCCCCAAGGCGCCCCCCAAGCAGCCGCGGGCGCTGTTCGCCCCCTCGGGCAAGGCGGCGGTGGACGGCGCCGGCTTCGCCCTCTCGCAGGTGGGCGACCTCGCCTTTCCCCGCTTCGAGATCCCGGCGCCGCGCTTCGCCCTGAGCGCGCACTGCCTGGAGCGCGCCCAGACCTGGTGGTACCCCTACGCCCTGACGCCGGCCGGAGCCCACCTGCCCCGCACGGAAGGTACCGCTCCCCAAAACTTCCATCTCTCCTTCCTTCCCTCCGTCCCTCCCCGGCGGGGCGGCGGCCGTGGGCACCGGGGGCGGCGGGGAGGGGGGTGAAGCCGGCGCTGGGGGGGCGCGGGGATCCGTCCCGTCGGGCCTGGGCGGTGAAGGTGTCTCTTTGTGTCCCTCATCTCCCCCCTTCACGCCCCGCTTCGTCCTTCCCATCCAGCCGCAGAGAAATCCCTGCTGAGGGACTCGTCCCCCGCCTCGGGCACCGACCGGGACTCCCCGGAGCCGCTGCTGAAGGCGGAGGGGGAGCAGAAGGAGCTGGACTCCAAGAGCCCCGACGAGATCGTCCTGGAAGAGAGCGACTCGGAGGAGGCGAAGAAGGAGGGAGGCGCGGAGGACTGGAAGAAGCGGGAGGAGAGCCCGGAGAAGAAGCCGTGCCGCAAGAAGAAGACGCGCACGGTGTTCAGCCGCTCGCAGGTTTTCCAGCTGGAGTCCACCTTCGACATGAAGCGCTACCTGAGCAGCTCGGAGCGCGCCGGCCTGGCCGCCTCGCTGCACCTGACAGAGACCCAGGTGAAGATTTGGTTCCAGAACCGCCGCAACAAGTGGAAGCGGCAGCTGGCGGCCGAGCTGGAGGCGGCCAACCTGAGCCACGCGGCCGCGCAGCGCATCGTCCGCGTCCCCATCCTCTACCACGAGAACTCGGGCGCGGAGGGGGGCGCGGGGGGCGGCGGAGCCCCCGGCACGCAGCCCCTGCTCACCTTCCCTCACCCCGTCTACTATTCCCACCCCGTGGTCACCTCGGTGCCGCTGCTGCGGCCCGTCTGAGCCCGGCCGGCGCTGCGCGGAGGGGCGCGGAGAGGCGCGCAAGTCACCCGGCCGCTTGTAAGTACTGCAGCCCCCCGTGCGAGGCACCCGGCCGGCGTCTGCGGAGCGGGGGGGACTGAGGGGACACGAGTGCGGGGCTGGGGGGACCCCTCGGTAGGTGGTGGTAGGAGGAAAGTCGCGGAAATTTAGGAGGGAAAAAAAAAAAAAAAGGAAATAAAAATGCGGGGGGAGGGAAACGAAAATGAGGAAAATGAAAGCGGGGACTTGTAGAGAACCCTGGAGCTGTCACACCTTTTGTAAACGTGGATGAAAACCGCGATGGTCTCTCACTCTCTCTGTGGCTTTAGTTTTATTTTTGTAAAAAATAGAAAAAAAAAGAAAAGAAAAAGAAAAAAGGGGGAAAAAAGGATAGTAATAAAATAAAATGAATGGTCCCAGGCCACTCCTCGAGATTTGCCAAACGCTAATGGGAAGCTGAATTTCTGTTCCTTTCGGACCTCTCCTTCTGCCTCCAAATAATTGTTCAGGCTCCTGATCCTGTCGTGACTCAAACTTCATCGACCACGGCTTTTCATTTAAGCAGACATTTGCCTCTTTGCTTGCCCACGTTTTGTACCTTTCGGTTTCTGCCATGAGACTTTCACGAGCAAGAAATACAGCCTCAAAGTGAACGGTTAAACACTCGCACGCTTTGAGGGACCCTTATTTATTATCGTTTACTTAGACATTTTTAATTCTTGTTTATAATTCTTGTTTTCCTAGTTGTCGGGTTGTTTTGGGTTTTTTTCCTTGTAAAGTTATTTCGGTATCTGGGGGGAGGGGGGGGGAAATCTGTGCCCTTTTGCTTTCTTTTGTAATACTAATTATTATTATTAATAATATTATTGTACTTTTGAACTGTGCAATATTGTACGACGATTCTTAAAGCACTGCTTTTATTTGAATGGTGAGGAAAGGGTTTTTTTAGCATTGTAAAATTGCGTTTCTTCATGTTGTGCAAAATAAAATAAAAAATAATTAAAAGCGAAGGAAAGTGAGAAGAGAGGAGCAGGGCATGGGAATTAGCATCGGCCCGGCTTATACGAATAAATAAGGGAGATTCGGTGAGCTGGGCGCTTTAAGTGAAGGACAATCAACTTTAGGGTAATTTTAATTTATTTGATATGATGTACAGTTTTCTTCTAAAGTCCATTGAGTATGTGGATTTTAATAGGCAGAAATCAAGTGAGGAGTGGACACCTCTAGTCTCTCTCTGTCTTAGTGTCTGCTCACCTGTTGTCTGACAATTGTTTGCTGTCTTCCCAAGGGTTTGGGTTGGTTGGTTTCTCTTCTTTGTTTGATTTTAAATTTTGTTTTCCAGTTTCGGTTGTACCCTCTGCCCTCTCGCTTTCTGTTAGGGATCGGTCCTATTTTTAAAACAGCCTATATTGTTATAAACTTAATGTTGTGGTGGAAAAAAAAAATCAATAAAACCCGTTCCTTATCATTTTTAAAGTGTGGTTTCGGGCGGAAAAAATAATAATAAAAAGAAGATAAATAAACAAAAAAAATTAAAAAAAAAAAAAAAGGTAGAAACAACAAAACAAACAACCCAAGGGTTGTCTGTGAGCTCCGGGGCTGCGGGCAGGGCACGGAGCCGATCCCGCCGGGGCTCCTTGGAGCGGGATCCAGAGGCTCCCTCCGCGGGAAGGGGCTGGATGGGCAGCGGGGTCCCGGTGCCCGGCTCACCCCGAGCCAGGGGTCGCAGCCTCCCGGGGAGCCCCGCGGAGGGAGGGGGGGTCCCTGCCCACGGGAGCGCCGCCTCCCTCCCCGAGGGCTTTCCCTGAGCTCCTGCCGCCCCTTCCCCTGCGCCCCCCGCTGCTGCCCCTGCCTCCCTTGGCCCCTCCTCGGGGGCTGCCGCAGGGTGTCCGAGCGCTGCGCCCACGGCCGCGGCCGTCACGCGTGTCCCAACCCCCGGCAGGGTTATTTGGAGATAGGATCGCTCTCCGCTTCCCGCAGATTGGCCCGAATCGACGTGTTGATAGCGCCGAGGGCAGGATTTGGGGCCAAAGAAATCAAAATAAAACTCAGCGTTGCGAAAAGATAATCCCGCGTTTTCTTTTCGTTTGGGATAAAAACCCTGGCAATGGGTCGTAAATGAAAAATAAACAGAGTTTCGGGGTCAAAATACGGTGCTGGCTGTGTCGCCTACAAACAGAGCGATGCCTTTGCTGTTTGCAGTACCAACTTTGGGACAAGTCGCTTGCAGCCCATTAAAAATATTGTTGTCATAGTAAATACGTCTTTCCATTTTACAGCGCGGCAGCACGATGTTATCAAACGGCAAGGAAAAAAAGCTCATTTCTTTCTGGTCAGTGCTCAGAAAACGATTCCGGACCCTCCTGGCCCTTTCCCAGCAGAGGAAGGAGCCGATGGACACCAGCGCGGCTCCGGCCGCGCAGCGCGGCCTTTGCGCGGGTGCGGGCGGCGGGCAGCGGCTCTCCGCGCCCGTCCCGGGACTGTCAGAGGCATTTCCCAGGGGAACGATGATCTTGGTGGGGTTGGTGGGGCTCGGCAGGATTTTTTTTTTTTTAATTAAGGGGGGAAAAAAAAAAAAAAAAAAGGAAACTAATAATTCTAAGCAGATCCCAGCTTTTCTGCTTCCCGCTGCCCTTGCACACCGCGGGATCGACAGCAGGCGGATGCTGTGAAACCTGGCGGTGAAGCTGGGCCGTGGGCCGAGGGTCTGTGAGCCCGGCTCGCTGCCCCCCGAGCCGCCCCTCTCCCGCAGCCGGAGTTTCCCCCAGCCCGGCCGGGAGGGATCGCTCGGAGCGGGATGCTCCTTTCCCGTCCGCATCCGCAGCGAGCCGAGCCCGGCGCTCAGGCTTTTCTCAAGCCTTCAGGAGGTGTCCCGAAACTCCATCCTATCCCTTAAGGATCCAGCGAAACGCGAAGGGAAGGGTTCAGCTTCTCCCTTCGAGGAGAAGGAGCGAGGGCTCCGCCAGCCCCGGCGGTCCCCGCTGCGCTGCGCCGCTCCCGGGCGGGGAGCGCCGGCCTGGAGCGGGACAGGAGCGGGACAGGCTGCCAAGGGATCCCCCAACCCCTCCTCCCGCACCTTTGTCCCTGCTTAAAGTTTCTGGAGATCGCGCACCACTCTGGGATGGAGTGAAAGCAATCGCTTTGAGTGATGGAAAGAAAATCATCTTTACAGAAACAAAAACTCTCTGTCGGGGAGGTGGGGGCGATTCAAAGAAAGTTGCTTCGATCTTCTGTTGGCAACTCCGCGACCACTCGTGTTTACTGCTGCAAGCGCACTCGGCAAATCTCTGCCTTTGTTTGCAATTCGAGAGATAACGCGGTTCTTCTCGGCCACTGTTTTGAGCACGGCTGAACAGAACTAGCTCCCCTGTTTGTGGTCGAAACACACATGTATTTCTTTTATTTGGTAGTAAATAGGGGGTTGCTGTGTATAGCAAACAGCGCGGGGAAAGATATAAAACTTCCCGGCCACCAGATTTGGGGATTCAGAGGAGTTTTGCCTTCCGGAGGGCTGCA
>NW_024513654.1:3812667-3940167 GCF_017590135.1 Pyrgilauda ruficollis | reverse complement strand
TCCTGGGCAGCGGCAGCGCCGACCCTCCCCGGGAAGCCGCAGACAGGGCGCCCGCCTGGCCCGCCCGCGCCCGGACCCTCTCCCTGTCCTCGGAGGACGAGGAGCCGGAGGAGAGCTGGAAGCACCGCGGCTGCTTCTGCCCCGAGGCTCAGGGCCCCGCCGAGGCGTGCCACAAGCACCAGCCCCTGAGCTTCACCTGTCTCGGTGAGTACCGCAGGGACGGGACTGACGGGCCCCGCCGGGAAGGGCCGCGGAGGGCTCGGCCCCGCTCCGGCCCCCGCCGGGAAGAGGGAGGCGGGGGCACGTCGCACCTTCTCTGCTTTCGGGCACAGAGTGTTTGCGCCGTCCGTGGGTGAAGCGGGGAGGAAGGAACTCCAGGAAAAATGGGGTGGCTTTTTAAACAAAAAATATTTTCCATCCCATCCGGTGTTGATTTCCCCGAGGGATGCGGTGCGATGGATAACGCTCGTTTTCTTAGCTTCTGATTACAGCTCGGGCAGAGGGAAGAACATTGTTTATTAATTTTATTTTATTTAGCATTATTTCTGAATAAACGGTCTATGAAATGCGATGCTGTAAAGTAAAATTTGCCGGCTCGTGTCGGATAGGAAGCCTGGTACTCAGCTGCTTTCACTGTGGCACACACTGTCACCTGTCCGTCCATCCATCCATCCATCCATCCGGGGCACAGGGATACCCAGGAGGGGATGGCTTCCCCAGGGGTCGGTTGTGTGTTCCCCCGGGAGCAGAGGCGGGTGCCTGCCCGGGGTCTCGCCTCGGTGCTTCTTCCCTCCGGGCCGGGGGGCTCGGCCGTCGGGGGTCCCGGTGCCGGCCGCCGTGCGACCCCCGCGCTGTCGCTCTGTTGCAGGCAGCGCCAAGGGGAGCGGAGCGGCGGCGGCGGGCAGCGGGGAGCGGGGGCCCTTCCTCTCGCCTCCCCCGCAGGACTGTAAGGACGAGAAGGAGAAGCCGCTGGGACCCTCCTCGCCTTCCTGCGGGGAGCGGCAGCGCGACGGCGGGGACCGGCAGGCCGGCGCCGCCAAGAAGAAGACGCGCACGGTGTTCAGCCGCTCGCAGGTTTTCCAGCTGGAGTCCACCTTCGACATGAAGCGCTACCTGAGCAGCTCGGAGCGGGCCTGCCTGGCCTCCAGCCTGCAGCTCACCGAGACCCAGGTGAAGACCTGGTTCCAGAACCGCAGGAACAAGTGGAAACGGCAGCTCTCGGCCGAGCTGGAGGCGGCCAACATGGCCCACGCCTCGGCGCAGACTCTGGTGGGGATGCCGCTGGTGTTCAGAGACAATTCCCTCCTCCGAGTGCCGGTGCCCCGGTCCATCGCCTTCCCCGCCCCTCTCTACTACCCCGGCAGCAACCTCTCGGCCTTACCGCTCTACAACCTCTACAACAAGATCGACTACTGAGCCCCGCGCCCCCCGCCCCGTCGGGACCGCAGCGGGAGCGGGGCCGGGGCCGCCGCGGGGGCTCCGTGCGGGCTCTCAGGCCGCCCCCGTGGAGGGGACACAGCACCGAAACTGATGGGAGGGACGGGCACACGGAGAGCCCGGGGCGCCGGGGGCACCCCCGCTCTGCCCTCCTGCCGTCCTGTCACTTGAAAAGGAAAAAAAAAAATTAATTAAAAAAAAGCGTTATTTCAGATCTGTAAATATTTTTAAAGAAAGTAAGAAAGGGAAAAAAAAATTAAAGCGTTTTAAGCCTCGTTTGTACATTTGCCACCTCGGTCGCGTGTCCCCGAGGGGGACCCCGGCACCGGGGGTGCCCCGCGGCCGGGCCGGGAAGGGCCCGGGATCGATGCACGGGAGAGCCAAAACGACTCGTAACGCCGAGGGTTTGTTTTTCCGGAATTTTTGCTCCTTATCTCGTTTCCTGCAGGGAATCCCAGCCGGGCCCGACCGTCCGCCCGTGCCGGGGCCGGCGGGGGCTCGCTGCCCTTCTCTCGGCTGGGAGATGAGGGGCATTTCCCGGAAAGTTTCGTTAAACGGGGACTTTTTTTTTTCTGTTTTTCGGAGTGTTTCGGTGGAAGCCGCGGTGATGGGCTCGGTGCTACCGGGGACTGGTCGCTGCTCTCCGCGGCTCGGGTTCGCACTGGGCATCCTCGACGGCCCCCGTGGGTCACGGCAAACCGGTAAATCCCGAGCGAACTGCGGCCACCGGCTCCGAGCTCCGGCCCGTGCCGAGCGCCGGGGCTGTAACAGCTACAGCAACGAGGACAGCGAAAAACAAACCCCCTATTTTAGTTCCCTGATAAAATACCCGACGGGATAAATGAGGCGTTTTGCCATGCGGGGAAGGAGAACGCGCTCCCCGCGCTCCACAGCCGGGGTTTGAGCCACAGCCCCGCGGTAGCGGCAGCCCGGCTGGGGAACACGGCCCCGCTTCGCCTTTCGGACTCTGTTTTTAGGGGTAATAACTCGTATTTCGGGTTTTATCCGTTAGCACCGCTAAAGCCCAGCAGCAGCCTCTCTCCCCGTGCGGTTCCCCCTGGGGCACCTCCCGGGCCCCTCCGTTATCAGCCGGGGTGGGACGGGGAGGAGGCACCGACCCCCTCACGCCGCCACTGCCCCGGGAGCGGCGGACTACAACTCCCGGCACGCCCCGCGGCGGCGGGCTCGCGGCGCACGTCGGGGACGCAGCGCCACGCGCGTTCGAACCGGCCAATCGCGGGGGGAGGGCGGCAGTGCGCGCGCGCGGGCGGCGGCGGCTGAGGTGAGGCCGGGACCTCGGGACCGGGACCGGGGGTTCGGGATTTGGGATCCGGGATCTGGAATTCGGGACCCTGGGCACGGCTTGGCCTGGCCCGGCCCTCCCGTCCCGGCCGCGCGTTCGTTCCCCCGTGCGGAGCCCTCCCTGCCTGGTTCCCAGGCCCTTCCCTCACTCTCTTCCCTTCCCGCAGCGTTTTCCTCATCCCGGCGCTCCTCACAGGGACCGAGGCCTCGGGGCTGCCCTGACTCCGAAAGCTTTTCCTTGGCGGCCCGTGGAGCAGCGGGAGGAACTCGTTCAGCATGAAAACGGTACTTTGAGTTTCGTGTTCTGTGAATAAAAGCGCGGGAGGGGAGTCCCGAGGCTCGTTCTGCTTTGTTCCAGCTCCTCCGGCCAGCTCAGTGACACCCGTGCCAAGAGGAGCTATAAAAGCACAGATTTCTTGCTTGCTCACTAAAAATTTTTTTTTCCCCCAATTTTTTTTTTTTTTTCAAACTGAACCCCGTGGTTAAGTCAGAATCGCCATTTCAGCAGCATGTGCTTTCTCTGTAATATTTAAAAACTTTTTTCCTCAACATTTTACCAGGATTTTTGTTTGAGGTGGGCACAGCACTATGGTTTGGAATCCTGGTTGTGTTTTTGTGAAAATGTGGAGCTCTGGGTCTGATTTTTTTTTTTTAAGAGGCAGGACATACTTAAATTCTGATATTATGAACATTGTTCTGGATTTAAAATGTATTTGGGACATCCTTCCAGGTTTCTTGTGTTAGTAGCTTTGCCTCCTGGAGTTCCTTTTGGGCTGGTTAATAATTTGTACCAGGCCTCAAATAATACAGTAAGTCGTACCTCAAACCTCATGTTTGTTTGAGTTTTCTGGCCTAAGTAGGCACAGCAATAATCTTGTCCAATTTAATTGTCTCAGTTGTTCTGAATTCCTTGAGGTTTTGTGTCTCTGGATGTGCATCTGAAACATCCTCAGTAGGTGCTGCTGAATCCCAAGTAACATTCCCATGGAAAGATGTGTTGCAAAACCTCAAGCTTCTCATTTCCCAATGTTCCCAAAGCAGGGCTAAAAAGGGGGCTCAGAAAGAAGCTTCTCTATGATTAAAAGGGTTTTTTCCCTTCACTTCATGCTTCAATAGCAGAAATAGCAATTTATGTTGACACAGTGGGTGTTTTTTTTTGTGTTTTTTGAAGGGTGTCTTAGAGAGCAAAGCTCCCACTCAGGAAATCTCTCCAGTGTAGGAATGTGTGTTCCTCACTTTATTACACAACCTGATGATTGTTTAGCTGCTGACAAACACCAAACTGTGCCCTAAATTTGCACCTGGCCCTAGGTTCCTCTGCTCCTTGTCTTCTGATTTATTCTCAGGGCTGTAATCTTACCTTCACAGTTGTGCATACAAATTCTGTGACAGTGGTACAGAAAATCTGAGCTAAGTCACTGCTCTGCCCTTTAGCAGAAGGTAAATGTGCTGAGAAGGCCTTGAGAAACCTTGAAAAGAGGCTGTGCTCGTTTCGTGGTGTGTAACCAGCACTTTCTTCTTTCAAAGTGCTTGTAAGGTGCTGTTTTGCAGCTGAAATTTGCAGTTCATAACTTCTGCTGTCCTTGGAAGTTTTCAACAAACTGGTCCTGGATTGGGAGTGCTGCATTTGCCTTGCAGTCACTGCTCTTTGATTGAATTGTTGATGTTTTTCTGGTCACATCCCAGTTCTGGGGTCACTCCACATTTCAGCACTTCTCAAAACATAACTTTCCTTTCTTTACCTGCTCTTTGGATTCTAAGAGAGGGGGAAAAACAATCTTAAAGCTTTTTGTTGCACATATTTCACAGCACTTGTGGAAGTCTAAAGGTCTGAAAGTTGCACAGCTGTATAAAAGATGATCCAGTTGCAATTCTTGGAAGCATGTGACAGTCATACCAATCCAGGAGCAAATCAACATTTTTTTGAGTTTTCAAATCCAATTTTTTTTCTGCTAAGACATGTTTCTTAAAGCAACTTCTTGATGTTCACAATAACTTAGAAATATTTACTTCAAAAATCACAGCCACACACTCAGCAGAGTGAGGGAAATACATTTGTAAGTAACAATATCTAAGCTTATAGATTATAATAATGATCATAATATTTTTGTGTTGTTTATTCATGTTGCATTTGATATTTAAAAGCCCTCTGTAGAGAAAGGCATTTATTGAGGTTTTGGACAGGGATTGCCATCTTGAACTTTAGAGTTTGGAGAAATTTGGGTGTTCTGAACCTGTTCTGTGTAAAAGCCACTGAAGTTTTCAGGTCTGCTTTGGGCTGCCTTTCAGAGGCTCAGTCTTGTTCCCTGCTAGGCCTGTGTTCTTTAGTCATTAAAATTGCTTTGTGCCTTGTTGTCTGCAGATGACGGGATCAAACGAGTTCAAGCTCAACCAAACTCCAGATGATGGGATTTCATCAGTGAAGTTTAGTCCAAACACATCTCAGTTTCTGCTCGTTTCATCCTGGGACACAACTGTGCGGCTCTATGATGTTCCTGCCAACACCATGAGACTCAAATATCAGCATTCAGGGGCTGTCCTGGACTGTGCTTTTTATGTAAGTGTGGGAGGGCCTTTTTAATTATTATTTTACAGCTGTAGAGTGGCCAAAGTATGAGAAATTGTCAGTCTCTGAAATTACAGAGCGGGCCTACCTGTGCTTTTTTTCACTGAATGTTTTGTCATGTGGCTGATGCTGTACTGTGGATCAACACTCAGGTTCTCAAATTGTATCTCCCTTCTAAATCAGTTTTAGGATTATCCTGCACCTAGATGGGTTCTCAGTAATTTAAAATATGAAGAAATGGAAATTATTTGGTCTTGCCTCTATCTGCCTTTTTAAAATTTATTTTCGTTTTACTTCTAAACTAAAGAACTTCATATTGCTCAAAGCACTTAAGCATTTTGTAAAGCTTCTGTCTGCTTAAATCTGGGTCAGACTTTAACATTTGTGTCTTAATTCCTATCTTCCCAAAACTCTTGAAAACAAGTCCTATGTTATGAGTTTAGAATGCTGAAAGCAGAGCAGCCATGGAAACTTAATAAGGTAAATTTAATTGCTTTATAGGATCCTACCCATGCCTGGAGTGGGGGGCTGGATCAGCAACTGAAAATGCACGACTTAAACACGGACCAAGGTGAGCAGATTGAATGCTAACTGCTGTCAGCAACTGAGCTTCAGATTTATGTACTTATATGCACAGATTATTCTTCAGGTTCTTTAGGTGGGGGATACTTAAGTATCTGGTCAGTAAATAACCAGTGACCCTAACAAGGCCCACCTAAAAACCTGGAAGAATTTGGCATTGCCAGAAGATTTGGTAGCTGCTTGCAGGATTCCTTGAATTGGTTTTCTGATGATAATCCTGCTCTGCCATAGGCTTCAGTGGCTCAGAGTGAAGTAGCCAAGCTGAACTAAAACTGAGCATGTTGTTTTTCAGAGGTTTGTGGGTTGGATGTATTTAGAATGATCTTTCATGGCAGAGGATGTACAGAGCTTTTGCTTTATCAATGCAGGATTCCTTGAATTGGTTTTCTGATGATAATCCTGCTCTGCCATAGGCTTCAGTGGCTCAGAGTGAAGTAGCCAAGCTGAACTAAAACTGAGCATGTTGTTTTTCAGAGGTTTGTGGGTTGGATGTATTTAGAATGATCTTTCATGGTACAGAGCTTTTGCTTTATCAGTCATGACCTTGTGCTACAGTTTTTTTCTAAGAAAACATTGCTTGAAAATACCAGTTCCAATGCCTTGGTGCAAAATATGGAACTAGTTTGTCTCACTTTTTTGTGTATTTTTAGAATGTTAAAGAGAAAAGCAAACTTCAGCCAGTCACCAGCATCTGCTAATAGCCAGGGCTTGACAAATCAGTGTGTGCAGTAATGGTACCAAAAAGCTCAAATAATTCTGCCATACCTGACTTCCTACAAGTGTTTTAATATTTTTATTAAGGTGCTCATTGCTTTCTCTTGTCATATTATTGATGTACACAAGCTTAAGTTGCTTTCTGTGTTAGTGTGTTTGTCAGTGTGATACCAGTTGATGCTTTATACCTGTAAAGATCTCTCAGTGACTGCCTAAAATTCTTTAATCCTAAGCTTAAGAAACATAAATTTAAATGTAACAATCCTGATCTTTGCAAAAGTTATGCTTCTGAAGGTTGAACTATCCTTACAGGGACTTTGGCATAGAAATGCACCTGTAGAATGTCAGGAAATGCTTGTGCTGCAGTTGTGTTCTTTTTTTATTCTTTATTTCTCATTCTGTTTGTAGGGTCAGTAAAATTGCAAAATGTTGTGTTTTCTTACAGAAAACCTTGTTGGTGCCCACGATGCTCCTATCAGGTGTGTGGAGTATTGCCCAGAAGTGAATGTCATGGTGACTGGCAGCTGGGATCAAACTGTCAAACTCTGGGATCCCAGAACTCCCTGCAATGCAGGAACCTTCTCCCAGCCTGAAAAGGTAAGTGCTGCATTCCAGGTGCTAAATAATGAATCCTGGGTCTGAAACACCACAGGACACTGCCTTGGGCTGAAGCTGTGAAGTTATATTTAATGTTTTTTAAACTGAGTGGAAGTGTAGCATTTTAAAAGATTGGTATTCAGAATGTATTGCCATTTTTGGTGAGGGCTTTGAGCTTTTCCTCAATGTTCCTTAATTCTTGGTGCTTGTGCTGGACCACTTTCTTAAAACTTAAAATAAATTTGAAGGAAAACCAAGTATCTTGGCTTCATTGTAAAATGCACAGTTGATTTCCTTAAATGTTAAGATTTTAGGTGTATCAGACCCTGACAGTCCCAAGGTCTGATTGTTCTGGAATGTGCACAGAAAAATATCTCTGTAGAAGGTATTTTATGTTGCCTGAAATTATATTTTTGGTTTTTACTTGTGTTCAAAAAATTGAGCATTGCTTGTGTTGTGATTTGCCTGTTTTGTAGTAATGCCTAGTAAATTTAGATATTCTCCTAAAGCTGAAAACCTCTGTGATAAGGGAGACTCAGAGAAATAAGATAAAATGGGATGATGTCTTCAGCTTTTTCTAATGGCCATATGATGTGTTAACTTCTCATGCTGCTTACAGCAGTGTCATTGAAGGAATTAACAGAAATTCCTGTTTTTTTTTCCAGAGACTCCTAAACACAGGTTGGCTTGCTGGATAATTTTACATATGATTTTTTTTTTTTGCCCGTACCTTTTAAAAATTTCATTTAGCACTGTGACATCCTATTGTCAAGTCCTAATTATGAGCCATCATTACCTTCTCTTTGCCCCTAAATAGCTCTTACTTTTGTTCCAGCAGAGCTGGATCTACTTCTGGCCCGACCTTTGTGCAGAATAAAGTAATTGCATTATTTCTAGTTTTGATTTATAGATGTATGTAGCATGTAAAGAACTGTGATAAATTGCTGACAGAATATCATATAATGGACAGCCCCAGTGAATCAAGCTGCTTATTGGTTCAGCAAGGTTCATTATGTCATTTTTTTAATGCTGCCTTTGATGAATGTGTACACCTACTCCACTGCATGACAACGGTTTCATTTGATTTATGGCTGTGTGGTGGAGAAAGAACACTCACTGTACAGGTGTGACATCAGTTTGTGAAGAAGATTTAAGATATTTAATGTTCTTTATGCCTTTGTTTCCCTGTATGTACACAAACACATTTTATATAGTGTTTATGAATATTTCTGGACGGATTTTTACATCAGTAACAAAAAACTATCTTGTTAAAAGGTGTAACTACCATTGGCTCAAAGTTTTCTTACCCTTTTTAGAAGTAATTGGGATCATCAGAAATTTTGGGCAACTCCTGTGTGAATATTTAAGACTTTCCTATCTTAAAATCTCAGTCTTAAAGAGTTCAATAATCATATTTTAGAGAAGAAAGCATGCTGAGTGGATGAGGATTGGTTAAAGGAAGCTTTTTTATCTGTATGTATACATACACATCTGTCTGCTTAGCTTTTTATTAGAAATTAACTTTTTGAAAACCTCTTTGTAGCAAATGAAGAGAACTTGTGTGTGATGTTTCAGTGCACTCTTACCAGAACCAAGCAGCTTTGTTGGGCTTCATCAGAGAACCACAAAGTGAAACCAAGTGAAATCATCCAAGCATGTGCCAAAAGCAAACTGATTCCCTCTGGCAGGATACCAGATCTGTTACACTTTTAATTCCTGATCTGAGGAGTACACAAGATCTGTTTCCTGTGTGTTTGGCTGCAGTTGATCACTGGAAAAAGCTCATTCCCATCGTTTGCTCTTGTTAGCAGCTCAGTGGCAGCTGTAGGTAGCTGGATTCCATCTGCTTATGTATCAACAACCTGGAATTCATTCCATTGCACAGGGGTTTTTTGACTAAACCACTTTCCTTTTTGTTGTTGTTTTTTTTTTGGTTTTTTTTTTTTTTTTTTTTAACATATTGAATGAACTGCATCCCAAGCAATAGCTGGAAACAACAATTAATGCACTAAATATTTTCATATGAAATTTGATAATACAAAATTTCCCACTGAGCCAAGTTTTGGGATAGAGTTAAAATAGAGTTAAAATTACAAGCCATTATCTTTTTTTTTTTTTAATATGTCAAGCATATTGCTTTCTTCAAATTCACTTAGTTTTATTAAAGTACACAAAGTAATGTGTTTTTTTTTTAATGATTTCTTGGCAATTAATTTTATTAACATGAAGCTCAACTCAAAATATTCAGTTTATAAATAAAAATACTTGGTTACCAGGTGGAGGAAAACAGAAGAAAATGTGTGATGTGGTTTTGGAGGACTAAACTGCAGGATCATGATCTGACAGTGGGAATGCAAAACCAAGCCAAGATTAATTCCAATATCCAGCACTTCCCCTTCTATTCCTTTGTATGGGTTTTTCTTTTGCCATTAATTTCAGTAAATTAATGTCTGAAATAGTTTTTGAGCTTTTGAATGCTACATCAGGGTGTTCTCACTGTCTAGCTGCACATTCCTGCTGCTTGTCCCAAATTTGGGTTCTAAATGAAAGCTGCAGGGAATTCTGTTGCTGAGCATTCCATGGGAGATGTCATCAGTTAGTGCTCATTGCTGACAGCTTATTCTGTACAAGGAGCACGGGGGTTTCCAGGCTAATATCACTGTTAAATACTGTAAATACTGTTTTTTGGCAGGTCTACACCCTGTCTGTGTCTGGGGACAGACTGATTGTGGGGACAGCAGGTCGGAGGGTGCTGGTGTGGGATTTGAGGAACATGGGATACGTTCAGCAGCGAAGGGAATCGAGCCTGAAGTACCAGACCCGCTGCATCAGAGCATTCCCCAACAAACAGGTATGGGAGCAATGGCAGCAGTCACATTGCTGCTGATGTTCTTCAGGGAAATGGGGGTTTATTTTCAAGTTTGTTTTTCAGTGGGGGTGTGTTTTGTAATCAAACTTTGGGAGGGGGAAACTTCCTGGGGTACATTAATTCTTTTTAGTGCAGCTTAGCCATGTTTGCCACCGACTTACAAGCATATTATGTTGTTGTTTTGTTCCTCAAGATTTGTCTCCTCTTTAGAAATAACCTGTTTAATGAATCACAATGCTGACATGTAATTAAAAATAACATCCTTCCCCTCCCCAGCTGCAGTAGAAGAGAGAAAGCCAGAACTGGTGGTTCCTAAGCAGCTTTTATGCATTGTAACCCAGGGTTCTTGAACAGTCTGTGAACAGGGGCAGGATTAAAACTGCATGAATGTCATTTATGTATTTTTCTTTTTTTTTTCTCTCTGTGGCATGCACTGCAGAACCCTGGATCCATTATCCAGGGGGAATTGTACAATTCAGGTGCTCCTACAGCTGTTCTGTGCAAGTTAACGTGGTGTGTCTGTGGTATTTCTTTTTTCAAGGAAAGCAAGAAGATTGCTTTTCTCTGCCAAACTAATTTGTAAGGGAATTTTCCCCTGTACAGAGTGATAGTACAGGAATTGCAAGACCTAGTTACTTGTTCTTGAACTGGCATGAAAGCTTTGTCCATTTTCAGTTCTAGTTATAGTAAAACAAGCTGATCTTCCAGATTGTATTGTATGATGGATTTTAAAGAGCCTTGTTATAGCTAGATATCATTGCAATCCTATTTCTGAAAAGATCTATTATGGACTTAACTCAAAAGTGATAATAAAAGCATCTCAGGTTGCTCCAAGTCAGGACTGTAATTAACTGGATAAGTGAACACAACTTGTAATCAAGTTTCACTGAAAATACTATTTCAGCTTGAGTGTTTAGTTGTTAGTATAAAGCTCTGAACTAATTTTAATGTAATGTAATTCTGAAACTAAATAGTCCTGTGAGTATCTCTCATATTTCAGATATTTAGGCCTTGGGGAATAGGTGAGCAAATGCAAGGTGCTCTTATCTCTTGAAATTTTTTCCCCAAAGACAAGCTTGTTTTTTGACCTGCAGAAGCAATTACAAGTCTCGTTGTCAGCTTAAAACTATGATGCAATGAGAATCTCTCTTAGAAAGCTTTTTTCTAAGCCTTACCACTTTCCTAGAATTTAGAAGGCTATGAAATAAAATCGTATTGCAGTTTTTTCTGCAGTTGTAAACTTCTAAAATACGTAGCTCCATTTTTTTTTTTCTTGTTAGGGTTATGTTTTAAGCTCTATTGAAGGTCGTGTAGCCGTGGAATATTTGGATCCAAGCCCAGAAATCCAGAAGAAGAAATATGCATTCAAATGTCACCGTTTGAAGGAGAATAACATCGAGCAGATTTATCCAGTTAATGCCATTTCTTTCCATAACGTCCACAACACGTTTGCTACAGGTAAATTCGCAATTCTTTGTGACACTTGCCTCAGTTCCTTTAGTTTTGGTGTAAACAGATCAGCCTTTTCTTCATATACCCTGACTTTTTAAGCATTTAAATTGTATTCATGCCATAAGCAGGGTTTTAAAATTACTTGATATGGTGAGAGTTCTTAACTCTTAATATTTTTTCCCCCAAACACAAGCTTGTGTTTGGATCTGCAGGTGTAATTACAAGTCTCACTGTCAGCTTCAGATGTAATCACAAGTCTCACTGTCAGCTTAAAACTATGATGCAGTGAGAATCTCTCTTAGGAAATTTTTTTCTGCCTTACCACTTTCTTAGAATTTAGAGTGCTGTAAGATAAAATTGTATTGCAGTCTTTTCTCCAGTTAACTGCTTTAACAGGGAGTTTGGGAAATGCTCATTGTGCTCTTTACCGAATGAATCAACCCTGTGTTTTTCCTGACAAACTAATTACGAGTAGTTCTCTTTTTTTTTTTTCCTGTGCTGCATCTCTTCAGTTTTACTCTTTTCCTCAATCATAACTTTTTGAAACCCTGACTCGCAGGCGGCTCTGACGGCTTTGTGAACATCTGGGACCCCTTCAACAAGAAGAGGCTGTGCCAGTTCCACCGCTATCCCACCAGCATTGCCTCCCTGGCCTTCAGCAACGACGGCACCACCCTGGCCATCGCCTCCTCCTACATGTACGAGATGGACGACATCGAGCACCCCGAGGACGGCATCTACATCCGCCAAGTGACAGACGCAGAGACAAAGCCCAAGTGAGTGTCTGCTTCACCTGCACTTGAGGCTTTCTGAGCCTCCACCCCAAGATTTATTAATTTTCCTAAATTCATGAATAGTATTATTGATGGCAGGAGATAGTGCAGCTTGACAGTAGGGCTGGGTTTGATGTTATCTCCTTCGCCCAAGCTTTCAATATCCGTAGGTTGATAGACGGCTGATGGATAAAATTGTGCCTGGTTGTTTAGTGGGAGAAGAATGTCAAACTCTTATCCTCTTTCAATAGGTGCTATTATATGAAGCTGTAGAGTTATTGCGAGCTCATTGCTTCAGGAATTGAGTGAGGAATTCAAGAATAATTTATTGGAGTAAATGTTACCGTGTTTGGATATTTAAAACTTGGAATGAATGCAATCTGTCACACTGAGTATGCACCCAGCTGTCAGAGTGAGCATTGAATTTAGATTCTGTTCTAGGAAGGTTGTGTAAAATCAAGGGAAAGCTCTCTCAGTTCCTGCATGTTGGAGTTTGCTGCAGCCCTTTGATAACACGCTTTTCTGTTGTTGTTGCTGTCAAAACGAGGCAAACTGATTGATGGAGGTAAAAATTCCTGTTCAGCTTGCTTTGGCATCAATGTTACATAGAAAAATTGCCATCCCAGTGCAGAATTGTGCTGCCCTAATGATGGAGGCACAGGAGCAGTTGGCTTTATTTTCAAATTCCTGTGCTTTACCGCTCCTAGGTTTTTTCTCTTCTAGTACTCAATCTGTCTTGCACCTTACCAGGTTGTCTCCATTATTAAAAGTGGCTGTGAAAACAGATACATAAATGATCAAATTTCTTGAGTTTAAAACCTCAAGATCTTCCCCTCCACACCCTTAAGTAACTTGTCTGTTGCTTTGGAGCAGCTGTTTTATACCTACAAAGATGAGATATTTATTATTTTATAACTTCCACATTTCTCACTGGGAGATATTGGTTTTAAAGTAATTTTGATACTCCTAGAAAAATAAAGCCAGAACTGTTTTAGTATTTATTTCTCAGAGCTCCTCAAGTAGAAGAATCCAAATATGATAATTTTTTTTTTAAATCAGGTTGTACTTGTTACATACATTTATGAGTTGTTTTATTTTGTTGTGTTTTTCAAAGTTGATAAAAGAATACTTGCTGCTGTTGGTTTTCTAATAGTAAGAACTGCTTTCAGGATTTTTTTCATTCATTGCTAGTTGGAGTTGCTAATTCTGGAGATGCTTCATTCTGCTGTACAAGGAGGTTAATCTACAATTAAACAATATTTCCTCTTGGCCCTCCATTATTTTCTGAAACAGATGGTTCATCATTTCCTGGGCTGTTAAACACAGCAAGGTTAAGGTTAGACTCTTGGGAATCAGCTAGTTTGGAATCTTATTAGGCTGTAGAAGGAAAACTAATAAGAATACTCCTTAATATCATTTTGTGACTGTAAACAATTATTTATTAGCAAACAATTGATCCCAGAAGGGCAAATTGTTTGAGTCAGTAATGAGCTGAGAAAAGACAGAGCATATCTGTGTATTTGGAAAATAATTGTAACGTAATTGCAATGCATTTAGACAGGCATCTTTTTGGACCTGTTTCTATCTTTAAATGAATTTCTGAAAACATTAACGAGGTTTATATGCTTTTCTGACATTTGCAAGTTGCTTGTGCCAACCTTAGGGCACTAAGAATGATGGGTATATTTTAGTGGTTCAGTAGTGTGAGTCATCTCTGGTTTATTCTAAAAATAAGTTAGTTAGGACAGAAGACTAATGGCAGTTCCATTGTGATCTTTTTGCATGTTAATTTGAGTCACAGTGTTTCTGCACAATGCATCCTTAGTGCATCAAGATGGTGCCATGTTATATAAAGATCACTTTTTTCATCATTAAACTCCTATATTCTGTGTCTTGGTACAAGTGAAAGCTGGCTTTCTGCTTTCCTAGGATGGTGAATGTTCTACCTGCTAATGATTGCTCTAAATATTCTTCCTAAAATAGAGTTTATTTATTGCAGGTCCACTTAAACCACTGCTGCTACTCCTTCTCTACAAGAGATGCTCACCTGCTCCTAACAAGGCTCCACTAAAACAAGTGAAGTGAGAAGAACAATCTTTGTACTCCCGTTGTTTTTAATTAAGAAATGTTTGTTTGTTTATTGTAGTTTGTCTAAATCTGTCATTCCTTGCTTGCTTATAATGTCAGTGAAACTATTTTCTTTATCTGCTGTCTGGAGCTGAATTATTTCAATCTTGTAGATAACCTTTTAAAAATTTGGCTATTTTGTAGTATCTGATTATGAAAACTTCCACTGCTTTCTTATTTGTTCAATAAATATCTATAGATTTTTTGAAAATAAATACTTTGTGTAGCAGCCTTTACTGATTTTGAAACAAATGTTGAGACCAAACCCTTCAGTTGCAGGAGTTATTGAGTTCTAGATCTTCCTGATGGAAAAAATTTCTGAATCTTTAATCTTTTTCCAGTGAGATGAACTGGGAAATAAAAAGACATTTTTTTCTTTTGAGTATGACCACTAAAAGCTGTCTCACTCAACTCTGCAGAGCAGACTCAGACTGTTCTCCTGGTAGCTTGTATTAGGTGTTACTACTTAAATATTTATTTTACAGTGAATTGTAAGGAGGGATAGAAAAGCTGAGGCTTGAGGAAGGTGATTGAGCTGTGGGTATTTTGGGTTGGAGATTAGATTCATTCTTTGCTTCCAACTTCTTCTCTTCTATCAGTGCCTGTGTAGCCAGTGGGAGCACTTTATTACCTGTAGGAAAACAAACTTGCTGACACCAGGAATGGTACCAGATCGTTGCAGAGAGGGTGGTGATGGAGAGGAAACAGCTCTGTGTGTGCAGAAATCTGACAAACTTGAGCTGTTACCAGGTAGACGTGCTAAATGAGTTGTATATGGAATATTTTGTAGTTTGTCACGAGCTAGATGTGGATTCTTTGGTAATAGAAACTGGTTCTGATAGGTTTGGAAAAAAGGAAGATCATCCTGAGTTAAATATGAATAATGCCCTCACCACAGTGTCACCCAGCCTCTGTTCTGGTAGCTGTGCACCACCCCTGTTCCTTGCAGTTCTAATTGGCTTTTTTGCAGTGAGGGTTACATGGCTGATGTTGGGCAGAGGTTTAATTTTTGATGTCAGCTTGTGTTCAGGTGTTTTATTATTTTTAGAATTTTAGCTTTGCTAAAGAGGGCCAAATGGAGCCCAATCATGGGAGCTAAAGGCTTCTGTCAGAGTGACTAGCACAGCAATAATAAGCTTGTGGGGGAAAAAAAAGTGAGGATGTGTCCAAATAAAAAAAAAAATGTGTGAAGGCAGAATTAGGCTGGGACTAAGGAAAAGGTGGTTTAGTGATGATGTAGAGAAAGGAATATGTGAAATGGAGAGAGGATAGAGTGGGGAGTTACAGGTACAGAGCTGTGGGGAGCAAAGTGACATAAGAGCTAGACAGCATAGGGCAAAACCAACAGAATTAGAGGAATCCCAAATACTTTGGTTGACAAAGGAAACCATAATATATCTAGGAAATGATGCCACCTGTGCAACTTTTCAGTGGTAAATATTGGAGGAAATACTTGTTAATATGCTGAGATCTGCATGTTCTAGTGAGCAAAGTTAGCCCAGTATGAGGGAATGGATTTGACTTGCTGGTTCTCTTTTGGCTTAAAACCCAGAGGGAGAATTCCTTGTGGTGAGCTGGTGTGTTATGTAAATGCTTGAAACAAACAAAAATAGTGGGACAACCAGTGGGGAAAATGAATGCTGGTTGGTCAGGGCTACAGCTGTGTCCATGTGTTGGGTGGAAATACCACAATGTGCAGTTGAAATACAGATACTTCTTTTACAAGATTAATCTCCCTTTTATTAGCACTCTCCTAGAAATGCAGGTCAAGGCAGAGGTTCATAAGCTGGAGGAATCAAGAAACAAGCCTTTTCTGACTTTTGTAACAAGCAGCTGAACAAAGGATGTACTGACTCTTGATAGAGGAATTGAGAGCTCAAAAAGCTCCTTAAGTCACTGCTTTTTGGCTGCTGTTGAGGGCCGTGGAGAAAACATGGAGCCACAGCCATCACTGTAATAGAGTCATCAATCACCACTGACTGCTGGCAGCAGTGAATATCCAGGGTTGTCTCTCACAAGAGCCTCATAACACTGTGGTATTAGAAGCCAAGTGGCATCTGTGCCCTGAATGTCACAAAAGCAAGCTGGTAAGTACTTCTTTCTGTTGGCCAGTCCTTCAGGATAATCAGTATGTGCTTACTTCATGCAGGTCTGGAGCTCTGCTGCATCTCAGGTGGGATGTTTAGTGCTGGTGCTGCTGCAATTATAATAAATATTTAAAAAAGTCTTGTTTTTAGGTGGGTGTTTTCCCAAGCAAAACCAGTCAAAGCTGATTTCTGAGCCCCCAACAAAGGCTGAAATGATGCTGCTGAGGATGACTTTACAAAGCTGTGTAGGTATTGCCACCTCCATCTTAATTGCCTCACACTTCTGTATGTGCCCAGTGCTTTTCACTGCCTTGAGAATGACAGATTTTCTGTAGTTGAAGTCACTCAGTCCCCAAGTTCAGCAGTAATTCCACTGCTGCATCAAAAGCTGGGTGTTTCTGCTCCTGAGTTCTCTTGCAAATTTGGCCTGAATGACCCATCCCCCATGTGGGGTTGGTATCAGTGGTGTGGAGCAGAGCCCATTTCTTTGGACCAGCAGACATTGCTCTGGTGATTACACCATTAGCTGCTCTCATGTTGTTCAGTATAATCACAGCCACAAAGGCAGTCATTTTTTAGCCAATATGCAACAACTTCTGCTCCTCCAGCAAGGTGACATTTGCTCTGAAAAGTGTCAGGATTCTTTGTTTCAAATGCTTTTAGACAGGTAGAATTTAGAAATGAAGAGTCAAAGACAGGACTTGCCCAGGTATTCTTATAACTGATATCCTAAAGGCTCTCTGTGTGAAATATCTCTTTTTACCTAAGGGTGTATGTGCAGTTTTTCACTGTTATCAGACATTTTCCTATAGCATGAAAAGCACAAATGCTAAAACATGTGATAGCAACATGGGGGAATAATAGGTCTTCAGAGTCTCCCGTGATTACCTGCAAAGTGGAAGGGAATAAACTGTTCTCCATGTCCACTGGGACGAGGCATAATGAGCTTAAATTGCAGCAGAGATTAGTGAAGACATTAGGAAAAACTTTTCAAATGAAGGGATGGTTAAGTCCAGGAATAAATGGCCTGGGGAAGCTGCAGTGTCTCCATCTGTGGAATTTCTCAAGCACAGGTTAGACCAGTGGCTGCCAGGAATGGTGGGGTTTTAACTGGTTCCATCTTTCTCTCTTTGGCCAGGGAGGATAAGGCAGTGCAGATTGTTCTAGTGGTTGTTCTGCTCCCCAGTTTCCCTTGGCAATGGGATCTGATCTCCAGGGGGCCAATGCCTGGGGAAAAGCTCTGCAGCCCTTATGGCACCTTCCAGTACCTAAAGGGGGCTGGCAGGAGGATGGAGAGGGACTTTGGACAAGGGCATGGAGTGACAGGACAAGGGGAATGACTTCAAACTGGCAGAGGGCAAGGATAGTGGGATTTTGGGAAGGAATTCTCTGTGAGGGTGGGAGGCCCTGGCACAGGGTGCCCAGAGCAGCTGTGTTTGCCCCTGGATCCCTGGAGATATCCAAGGCCAGGTTGGACACTGGGGCTTGGAGCAGCCTGGGGCAGTGGAAGGTGTCCCTGCCATGGCAGGGGGTGGAACTAGCTGACCTTCCATGTCCCTTCCAACCCAAACATTCTGTGATTCTCTGATTATACTTCAAATCAATGTATGCATTCATTTTGTAGGAACTTCTCAATTTGGGTTAATTCTGAATTAGGGTTGATTTCTGAATGAAGGTCAATCAAGAGTAGCTGACTTTTATTTGCTATGTAAATACTTTGTTTACATCAGCCTTACCACAGCTTTCAGCTTGCTTCACCATCAGCAGCACTGAACAACTCAGCAGAGTTGTGTCTTTTAATCTGTTCCCCACTTGCAGAAACCCACTGTATTCTCTTCTGGGAAAAACACAGCAAGGCAGCCTCAAGTAGAAACAAAGCAATAATTTATTCACTTAGGCCCAAGATTTCCTGATAATTAAACTAAGCAAGGGTTGCTTTTCCCTGCTTGTGTTTGCTGCAAGCCACCCTGCTCTGCAGCCACAACAATGCAACAAAGGCACCCATTGCCTCATCCTCAGCACGGGGGCACTGCCAGAGCTGATTCTGGCTGCAGAATTTGTTCCCTAAAAAGATAAGACAGACAAAGGTGGGGAGAGAAGAAATATTCTCATTTCACAGTTGTCAACAAAGGCACAGAGTAAGGAAGTGAATTTCCTTGTCACAGAGCAAAGGCAGGACTTGAACAGATGTCTTGATTCCGAGTGCACTTAATTGGTTTAATTTTTTGCCTCTGCTGTAGACTTACTGTGGGGAGTTATTTCAGTTAATCTTTTTTGGTCCTGTGATGTAATTTTTTGGTCAATAGAAGGGCCAGAGCTTCTGTGTAAAGGTAAATGAGAACAAATTGTTAAAAAAGATTTAAGTAGTTTTTTTAAAATGCAATTTTAATCCAGTGTACACGGGTGTGTTGATATTTAGTAGTGCTACACGGCAAGAGAGATTCCAGTAAAATGCCAAGATTGCCTTTCCTTCAGTGAGAGAGAGATGTGACAGGGAGAAAGTAGAAAGTGCAAGCATTATTAGATGCTGTACCTTTAAAAGTAATAAAATGTACCATTGTGTTTCTATATAGTACTATCTAGGCAGAAAAAAAATTATAATTCAGGCCCTGCAAATCAAAGACCATCAAGAAGTATTAAGTAGAGAATTTGTAACTAGTTTTGTAGAATTAAATAAAAAAATTGGCATGGCTGTAACCTGTGTAGCAGTCAAGACAGTGGAGACATCAATAAAAAATGTTATATGTATAATATTAGAAAAATATGTATATAAATGTTATTTACCATGTTGCATACCCCTGGTTTCTGATGCCTCCCATTGATGAATCAGATTTCTTGTCCCACAGAGACATTTTGTGTTCTGGGGAGCTGCAGTGCTGCATGTGCACAGCTGCAGGATGCTCAGAGCTTGCTGCAAGGCTGTGGAGAAGCTGCAGGTGTGTTTTCCCTGGAAGCAAATGTAGAGTGTTTGTAAATGGGAATGGCCTCCCTGTTCCCAGTCCCAGTTTGCTTTAAAATGTCTATAATCCCTGTTCTGAATTTTTCACTTACTGGTGATAATCCCTACTCCCCTCTGTATCCCTTAAAGATGTCTACTGGTGGCACAGACTGTAATAAAACATAAATATCCTGAATTTGCAAATTGTTTTGAGAACATGATCTTGGTTGTTTCTCTTCCACCTATATTTTTAGTGTTGAGATGATTTGATTTTTTGTGTGAAGGCTTTGTATAGTGGCCTGCAAACACACAGGCTCTGGAAGGTGGTGCTGCCTGAGCAGTGAGGTAAGTGCAGTGCTTCCATCAGAGAATATTAATTTCTGCTAATGAAATTTTGGAAGGGAGCATTTTAAGAAATATTTGTAGATGAACTTTTCAAATGAAACATCTTATGTGCAAAACCCTCAGCCCTATACCACGGATTAAATTGCAGGAATATATCAGGGCTGACATATTTTTCTGTTCCTCTATTTGTTTTTAGGATTTTAGGCCTTGGTGTGGGAAAAAAAGTGCTTGAATCCTTGATTTTTTCCCTTGGTTATAATGGAGTCACTGTTCTTTCCTTGTCATCTGCAATGCTCAGATGCTTTTAATCAAATCCTCAGGATTTAAATTATTAACCATCTTTTTGGGATTACATTTTTTATTCCTAATTATACGCAAAAGAAATATATCATGAAATATGCAGCATGTAATTGTGATTGAAGCGTGCAGCCTCCCAAAAGATGGGCCTAACAATTCGATACACCCAAAATTTAATTAGGCAGATAATGGGGTTAGAGGGGAGATGGGTAAGGATGGAAATATTTGGAGTGATACTTTTTTTTTTTTTTTATGGTGGTGCAACTCAGTATGGAACAAAATGCAAATAAAGTCATATTTCTTTCCTGATCTCCAAATGTTTGTCTTTTTTGTCTTGGTTTTGAGATTATCCATGAAAAACTGAATTTATCCACACAGGGAGCAAGTAATTCAATGAGCTGCAGAATTTTTTACATAGTTGGGTCTTTTGGTTGTTCTTTCTTGAGAAATCAAGTTTTCACCTAAACCACAATAACTTTTCCCAGGTAGATTTCCTGGACAAGTTATCAAAGGCTGTCTCCTCTGCTTGGCTGCCTGCTTTCATGAGGGATGCAGGAATTTGATAGCTTTGAGACCTCCTTCCTCTGTCAAGCTCCCTTGTAATTGGTCTCTGAGTTCCCAAGTTATTAGGGGATGAGAGGAGCAGGGGACGGCCAGACAGACACAGCCAATTTCATTGCACCAATCTCATTTCCGTAGGGAACTGGAATAAAAAAAATCAATTAAGCTTAAAGACCCTCCAGTCCCCTCCTTCAATTACTTGGGCAGAACAATCCTTTGGCTGGAGTATCCATGATACACAATATCCTCCTCAGCCTCGCGCAGGATTAAACCTCTTGGGGCTGTTTGGAGTGTCCAAGTACAGGATAAACCCCTGGATTTTCCATCAGCATTAGCTGAGCTCCTGGAGCCTTTGGCAGTGCCAGGATTCCCTGCTGCAGCTTGCAGGGATGCTGGTTCCTCTGCCAGCATCAGGAGTTTCCTACAAGCTGCATTAGCCCAAAGGAACGTGGTCCCATTCTGCTTTTGTTTCAGCATTAAATGACCTTAGTGCTGCTGATTAACCAATATCTTCTCTCTTTTTGTGAGGGGTTGTCTTTATTTTTTTCCACATTCTTGAAATCTCACTGGTCTTCACATAATTCTGTTTACTCTCCCTCCCCACCATACTGATAATTTGTGTTTAAATATTTGACATTTCATCTTCTACTCCTACAATCAGAAATAATTTCAAAATGGCAGAGACATGCTGAGGGGTTGAATGGAACCATCAACATTTTCAAGCCATTTTCTAGACCATCTTCTAAATCACCATCAAAATCCAAAACTAAACCAAAGAAACCCCAAACAAACAGATTTTTGTTGCAGTTCTGAATGCAAACCAAACCTATATGAGCAGTCTGAGATGATTATGATCTCAAAAGCAGCAGAAATCATCAATTTTCTGTGATCCTGCTTTACCCAGTGGACATGTCCACATTCAACACTTTGGGGCTCTAGTGCCCTTTTCTTCCTCTTATTTCAGTATTTGTTTTGCTAACAGCTTGTTCTGCTGTGGAACTGGTCGCTGTAAAGAAAAAATCCCCTTGTTTGCCTAGAATCGCTATAGTGAGGGATTTTGTTTGTGTGGAGAGAAGGAAATGAAGGATGGAAATGTTAATAGAGGAAGCACACATGTTTCAGATGATGTATTATATGTATCCCCTTGTTTCTTGTTTTACTTCTCTGCGTTTCTCATTTCTCCAAGGATGTTTTATTAAAAAAAAAAACAAACAAAACACCAAAAAAAGAAGTGATGCTTTCCTGTGCATGAAGTTGAAGACATTTTGGTGGGACTTTGTTGTAGCATCACTTCAGTTTTTTAGCTCCTCATGGAGAGGTGTGGAACCAGGATTCCAACCCTGACCAAAACCGTTTCAACCCAAGGGAGTTGAATTTAATTTCAACTTGCTGCCTTGCTGTAAGGCTGAGAGACAATTCCTCTGGCTAAACTCAGTGAGGAAAACCTTGTTTCTCCTGGCACAGCATCAACCTCTGCATCAAAATGTTGGTAAATAAGGTTTTCCAGATTTTAATTGTGTCTACAGCATCAGAGAATCACCTTTACAGACAGAAAAATTATTTATTTAAGATTTTAAGCTCCTAAAACAGAGGCTGTGGTTTATATCATTTGCATGTAATGACCATGGCCATTATTAATTCCCCCAGTAACTCTCTACTATTAGAAAAAAATTGCATTGCAGGGCAGCAAGTATCTACCAGCAGGTATGGTTATTTTTTTTTTTTTAGCTTCTAATGCAGCAGCCTTTCATCCCTCTCTGCAAGATTTACCTTTAACCTAAAATCTTTCACCCGTTATCTAGAATGTATAATTATAAATACATTGTCGTCTAGAGTAAGTACAATTAAAAAGGGTAATTAGTTTCCCTCCTCTCTCCCATCCTCCCACCCAAGTCCTTAGGTTTAATTTTCATCATTATGTTAGATTATGAGTAATTTTAAATCATGGTATCCAGTAGAGACTACTCCTACTCTGCAGCTCTTTTCAACAGTTGTTTATGGTAGTTTCAGCCTCTTTCTGCCTCTCTGAGGCTCTTTATTTTTAAAGCAAGGCAGACAAGGCCTAAAATTATTCCATTAAAGAGGTGCAATTTTTGTAATGGGACTTAGAGTGCTCTGCAGAAGTGCAGGCAAGTTTCTTCAATATCCTGAGCATTATTCGCTCATTTAGTTAAATGATGTTTCTAATTCCCTGGTAATTACATGTAATGAGGCACTCTTTCTCTTCTTGATGAGACTTTAGCTTAATATGAGATGTCGTATTTTTTCTTTTTCTTTTTTTTTTTTTTTTTTTAGGGATAATTACCCTTCCCAGGAAAAGCAGGGGGTTTGTTGTGCAGAATATATAGCAAATTATTTTATTTCCTGCCATCTTGACTGCCAGTAAATTATAAAATTAAGTTTCAGTGGAGCATTAGCACCATTTTGGAAAGGCTTGAGATTTTTTTTTTTCCTTATTCATGTATTGATGTCCTTTGGGACTGTTGAGCTATTATTCATAGAATAGATGTTTTTCTGCCAATTCCTAGTATTAGATGGTATTGAAGCAGCAACATAGGTTTAATTTTTTTGCCTGGATAATATCCAGTACAGAATGGTCTTGTTAGGTTCTTTTCCTATCAGGTAATTATAAAGTTTTGCTAACACTTCTCCCCTTCCTTGGTGACTAATTAAAATTATTTTTTATGCATGTTGTAATATTAAATGCTGGGGGACCTTTTCTTTTCAGTTCTGGATGAATGTTCATAGATTTCTTGCACAGTACAACATTTAGGGCATTGGAATGAATGAAAAGCTGCAGGATACATAAAGTTAACAACAATAATGCAGCATTTAACTCCAGTAAACATGAAATCAACAGTGATTTTAATTACTCTTCGTTTCCTACATTTTGTCAGTGTCATTTCCTTCCTGTTATTCTGATGAGGTGATTCTTGTCTGCTTTGTTTTGTTTGGTTTTGTTTGTTTGTTTGTTTTGTTTTAAAATTCAAAATACTGTAAAAATTATGAATGGAATACCATCAGGGAGTCAAATTGTATAAGGGTAATCTCTGCCTCAGGAGCTGAATTGCCATTTTTAAAGCCATTTAAATGTCTAATTCTTACAGGAAATGGAGGGATAGATTTATCTCCCCTACCTTCAGCTCTCTAAAAGCCAGTTTTTTGGTCTAAATGAGGAAGGCACCAGGCTCCCCTACTTCCAGTGTTCGGAATACTGTTAAATAACAGCTGTTTGTGCAAGACACATCTGTTCTGTGCCCCCACCTTGCAGGAGGCAAGAAACTGAAATCAAACTCCAGTAGAAGGGGAGAAACGCTGCTTGTCCAGCAGGGGTGGCTGGAGAGGGAATGGGAGGAAGGAAGGTGATGTTACCAAAGTCTTGTGTGACTTCATTTCCTCTCTTTGGAAGAGACATTTCTGCAGCCAGCTGGGAAAATTTACCCTGCTCATCTTGGCAGTGGCACTTTTGGAAAAGAAGGCCATGGAAGAAACTTTGTTAATATCAAGGTGTATACTCCTATGTGAATATATTGCATTTGCACCCTTTGAAATTGATCACACTATTTATGTGGTTTAAAATATGTTAATTTAAGGGTTTGGTAGGGTGAGCATCTGAATCTGTAGTGATGAAAGGATTAAGTCTTGAAACTGGTGGGCTCTTTTATCAGCAGTGCACTTTTCCTGTCTAAGAAACCACAGTGCTGCAAAGTTCTAAATATAAAGGCACATCTTCATGACAAAACCAAAATTTTGAGAGGCTAAAGTGCAATCAGCGGTAGAAAATAAATGTCATAAATAACTTTTTGATCCCAAATACTGTGACCCCAATTCTATAGAAAGAAGCTGGAAAAATATGACTGCATCTCACTCTTTATTTCATCTTAAGCAATTTGACATCAATCAAATGACTATAGAGGCAAAGGCATGAACGTTTATTTCCCAGCCCACAGGATTGCTGTCAAATTGCAATTTTCAAAATTGAAAGAGTTGTTAAGCTAGATTTTCTCCATTTTCTTCCTAGTTCTTTCCCTCATACTTTCAGAAATGTGCCTCTCAATTTCGCAGTGTACTATCCTACAATGTGCGAGGAAATTAAAGGAGCTCCTGAAAAAAATTCCTTACCATGCAGTGGTAAAATCTCATTTTCCTGTCTGCAACTCAGTGTATGAATCTAGAGGAAGACTACATCAAAGAACAGGGAATGAATGAAATTTGAGCATTAAGATAATGCCCTGGTGAGGTTGGCAGCTAAAAGGAACAAGTTTGGTACCCTCATGTTACGTGATTTAAAACTCTCTGGCCAGGACTGGTTACCTCCAGCCTGCTGCATCTCAACGTTTATCAAACACTGCTAAGGAGGGGAATCTGCTGCTTTAAGGGTGTCAGCTTGGGGCAAAATCTGCTCCTCAATATTAGACAGAGGCAGGACATTAAAATGAAAAGCTTTTGCAACAACAGAAGTTGGTTGAGATCTGTGGTCCCATTATCAAGAAAGATACAGAAACCCTCTCTCATTAAGTTTCTCTGAGTTTCTGAAAGCCAAAGCTCCTGGATAGCCCTGAGCAGGTCAACACGTCCCTCATCTTTAAAATCAACAATAATGCTCTGCTCGTGTCTTCCAGCTGCCTCAGTCTGGTAGGAACTTCAAAGCCTGCCTAATATATGCAATTTTCTCTTAAAACAAGAACAACAAAAAGCTTCTAGTGGAGAGAGTGGCTGTCTCAGCTGTGCTGACCCACATTCAGCCCTGAACCCTGGCAAAGGAATTCCAGCTCCTTTCTGAGATGCTGCCACAACTGTTGGGGAGCAGGGTGGTTCTGAGGTATCAAGTGTGATGCAGGAGATAACAACCAGCACCACAACTGGTTCAGTTCCATATTTAAATTAGGAAAAATTATTAGGCTTATATTATTAGGCCCTGAGATGCAGCTGGTGGGCAGGAGAGGAGTGAAGGTAGGTTAGGCTGATACAGGAGTCTGAGTTTATCAGCACCTGATTTGCTATTTTTCAAATACTATTCTTCCCCAGTGTTTGGATTTTCCATTTTCATCTCTTAGTCTTCCTAGTATTTAGCTCTAGGAATTTACCTGATGAAGGAAAAAAAATAAAACCAGGTGAGAATGGAGAGTAGCAAACCCAGTCTATTCCAGTTGCTCAGATTTTACATTTTATACCATAATGAGATAATGCCATGTTGTGAAGCTTCGGTATAAAACCCTGCAAAATCATGGCAGTTTGGGGTTTGTTCCAGGGCTTAAAGATTGGCAGGTGTCACCACGTTGAGCTGACGTTGCTCGTGACTATACAGGCATTCAGATATGTACATCAGGCAGTTTTGGACAGGAAATGCTGGAGAATTATTCCCTGTTCTTGAGGAAAGGGTGATAAAGGGCTCAAACCCCCACTGGTGCTGAGTGGCTCGGGGTGGAGCTGAGCAGACCAGGGTGGCTGCTCTTTGTGCCTGCCAGATGTGAGATGGGGAGCAGCTGTTTGGAGAAAGGGACACTCTCCAGGAGAAGGGTCCACGCTCCAGGAGCAGGGTCCCTGCCCCAGGAGGAAGAGTCCATGCCCCAGGAGAAGGGTCCATGCCCTAGGAGAAGCATCCATCCCCTGGAGAAGGGTCCATGCCCCAGGAGAAGAGTCCATGCCCTAGGAGAAGGGTCCCTGCCCCAGAGAACGTCCATCCTCCAGGAGAAGGGTCCATCCCCCACAAGAACATCCATCCTCCAGGAGAAGGGTCCATGCACCAAGAGAGGGGTCCATGCCCCAGGAGAAGGGTCCATGCCCCAAGAGAGGGGTCCCTGCCCCAGGAGAACGTCCATCCCCCACGAGAAGGGTCCATGCCCCAGGACAAGGGTCCATGCCCCAGGAGAAGGTCTGTCCCCCAGGAGAAGGGTCCACCTGTCAGGAGAGCGAGGGGAGGCTCAGCCCTGCTCCAGGTGAGCCTCTCAGCCTGCTGGGCTGCCTGAGGAGCAGGGAGGTGGGGCTGCCTGGATTTGGCTCTGCTGCAGGACGTGTCCAGCAGCCGCGGATGCTGCCGGTCAGTGCACGGAGACCTGTCTGCCAGGCCTGGCCTAAGCCCAGCACTCCTTTCACAGGGGCTAATTAGGAGCCATCAGATTAAATTCCCTGTGACTTCATTAGTGTCTCTATCCAATGGCCTGCAGGCAAACCTCCTGTGAGTAAATCAGAGGAGGAACCATTTGTTGACGTTTCTGTCTGTCAGCCCCAGACATGGGCCCGTGTGCTGCTGGTAAATGTGGCTCTGTCACATGCACTTCCACCACTGCACATAGTTCAGATTGTTACAAATGCCTTTATCCATTCCCATTGACATTTTAAACAAACGGTGATATATTTAGTACAATAATTACAGTTATTTGATTACCTTTCTTTTAGCCTGAAGTAGAAGGCAACTGACAGATGTGAATACCTCCGAGACCAATGCTCTGTAATAAACTAACATTATTTATTACAAGATGCATTTTATTAATAGGAATTGGCAGTAATTAATTCAGTAAAGTTGATGTTACTAATAATTACATGTAATTCATGAAATATTTATGAAAGAAAACTGTGTATAAAAATGACGAAAAGGTCATTTAGCTAATTAGTTAATAAATGTCACCAACATTTCTAGTGGATCTCTAATTCTGAACACTTTCAGCTTTTTCTTAGGGAAAATCTTTTTGAAACATTTAGTTTTCATGCGTGACATCCTGAGATGGAAGTCAACATTTCTGGTTATTGTTTTGAGCCAATGCATGTACTGTTTCCTTTGCTAATCCACTTTGGCCTCTTTCCTTGTTCATAGTGAAAGATCCTAATTAGAGATAGCACGAGCTCAATCTAATTTAGGTTATCAGTGAGTTGCGGTGTCTCCCAGTTTAAGGATATATGAATATATCTCTGTCTTTTTAACTTGATTCCACTGACTTTCCA
This sequence comes from Pyrgilauda ruficollis, assembly GCF_017590135.1. NCBI lineage: Eukaryota > Metazoa > Chordata > Aves > Passeriformes > Passeridae > Pyrgilauda > Pyrgilauda ruficollis. The sequence goes on along the minus strand of NW_024513654.1, from coordinate 3,912,578 downwards.
TGGAATCAAATAACCATCATCCAAATTAATAGCTGACATCTGAACTGGAAAAATCTTAATGTCATTTCTGCCCGGATTGAATGCAATGGCAAAAGAGCCCATTGACCCTGTGAGCTGCAGGATCAGACCCTGGGCTGCTCCATGGTCATGGCTGGAACTGTGATTTTGCACCGGTTTTTGGGAGCCTTTGCCATGGGATGTGCTGGTGTTATTTGCAGAGGAAGGTGCAGAATGAGGTTCTTGTCAAACAGGGTGTCCTGTGCAACACAGGCTGTTTGAGATTCTCAGTTTTTCAGAGATGTCCAGACAGTTTGAAGCACTAAGGGTCAGAGAATCCACATCTTCTCGCCACCTTCAAACCTCAGTGGGGCATGGCTTCAGTTTCCTGCTGCAAGTCTTTGTCAAGCACAAATTTCTGGGCTCAAGGAATAGTTTTGCCTATGAAATTCCTTGTTGCCTTCTGAAGAAATGCAGACTTGGTGATCTAATCATGTTCTTGTCCATGAGTTTGTGAGAGCCACTTTTGCACTTCCCTCATTCTGGCATTGCTCTCTGCTCAGCCATAAAACAACCTCCAGCACTCTGCATTTTGGCAGAGGAGGGAATTGCTCAAGGACCTCAGGGATGAGGAGGTGAAGAGAGCATCGTGCTCACTGCCCTAAATCCAGGAGTGAGGAGTGCTGACCAAGGGCTGATGTCACTTCTACACGCTGCTCTGTGGGTGGGTTAAATGCTCTGAAGCAGCTCTGGGCAGGCAGATGGACACAGGGCTGCCCTAAATCAGAGAGGGGATGTCTTGTAGCTGAGTCTTCCTCAAAGAGCTGTTCTCTGTCTTGGTGTTGCTGCACTGACAAGGAATTCTCAGCCAGCCATTGTCAGGAGATCCTCGAAAGCAAGCCTGTGTGCCACAATTCCTCTTGTTTTGTGAGTGGGAGACTGCTGATCACTGAAGGAACTTTGCTTCTCAGATCTCATTCCTCAAGTTTGCCATTCACAACAACAACAAAATATCCAAGGATCAGCCCTTTATTAAGTGCCAGGCTCAGACACTTCCAAATGCCATCACTTTCTACAGTTGTATACCAGGATATACAGAATTACACCCTGATTATCTCAGATCTGTTTCTTTGCCATGAACAAGCATGGATGTATAAACAATATAAAAACAAAATATATAAATAACATCAAAACGATATCATGGCCACCATAAGTTATGCATTGGAAAGGAATGATTGTATTTAGCAATGAGAGAGGTGTTAACACCTCCTGATGCCCTTGTGGTCCCCACTGAGGTGGCCCTGTCCCTGTCTGGTGGCATTCCCTATGGAAATAGGAACAACACCTGTGTGGTGTTGAAGAGGATGAGCCAGAGCCATGTCAATCTCTTGGTCCTCCCCTACTAAACCCATCTCAGCTCATTAGTAAATGCAAAGGTTTGGCCTTGCAGTATGATATAGCCTAAGTGAACAGGGAAACAATTTTCTGAGATTATTTTAATTGCCTGCCTTGCAAAATAAAAATGAAAAAGCTCTTGTTATTTTCAATTAATAAACAGACTATCAGGAAGAAATAGCTTCAGCAGCAAGCAGCAGGAATGGCAAAACAAGGGAAACATGCACAGGAGGGGCTGTTGTACAGGATGTGTGCAAACCCACAGCACCTCTCCCTGCTCTGGGAACCATCTGAGCCTTTACTTCAGCTCCAAACAGGGAGCAGCCACCCTGGGAAAAAACGGAGCAATCTTGAATTGCCTCAAATGCGCTTCCTAACCGGCAACTGGTCCTGATGGAACAATCTGAAACTCTCTGTCTCCTTATCTTCTGTCGACATCATTTTTCAGAAGGGGCAACAGCACCAAATTAAATCGCTGTGCTGCAGACAGTCTGTCTGATTGCCTTGTGGCTGTTGCCCGTTCTGAAGATTTCCTCCAGCAGTTTAAAACTAAGTCAAGAGGAAAGTTCATGTGTGCTTGCACAGATGCACACAAGTCACTTCTCTCACACTTACTCAATTATGAGATGCATTTACAGCTTAAGGAATTCAGAGTCCAGTTGTTCTATGCCACAACCAGTTCCTGACGGTTGAAAATGTCAGGAATTCTCTTCTCCACTCATGTTTTTTTTCCCCAAATCCAGACTAGGAACTCGAAAGAAAGAAAATAATTAGATGGATATAAATTAGTTTAATCCAAATATTATTTGTGGAAAGAAGCATAGAGAAGTGTGACTGGCTGTGCTTGTGTCTGATTTGTTGTGTTCACTTAAGCAGGAACAGAAGGCTTGGTTGTCTCTTTCTCTGGCATTTTTTGAGTCTTCTTCTCATGTATGAAGCCCAGCTTGTCAGCAGAAGGTTTGGGTTTTGACTGAGATGCAGCTGCTAGGGCTGAGCAGACACAGTGAGCACAGTGGAAGGGGAGGAGGCTGGGAAATGAGATGTGCTGCAAGCAGCAAATGGATTTGGAGAACCTGATTGCTGTATAACAAAAGAACCCTCTGGGATATATTTTACTTACTGGTGGGCAGGAGAGAGCTGTGTTCTTGGGCCATCTTTCTGAGGGCTGCAATGCGCAGTCATCACCTTTGGATTGTGTCCAAGGGCTGCTCAGCATCCCGGTAGCTCTGGGGCAGCACTGAATCAAGGAGGATGGCACTTTGCATCTCGTTGTGAATGCACCTCCTGCTCAACAGGGACTTCTGCCTCGGGGGGAGCTTTGATCCTTAGGAAGAAAGGAGGAAAAGCTTCTCTCCTGCCCCAGCCTGTGGGTTACTGGTGTGTCACCAACTAATGCCCCCGTGTTGTGGGATCCAAGTCAGGTCCCCTTGTGTGCCTCTGGACTCAGGACACGGATGAGGACAAGGATGAGCTGTGTCTTCAGGATGGAGCAATTCCCCATGGATGGAGCAGCTTCAGGCAGCAATTAATGCTCCTGGCTCCTGCTTCAGATCCTGAGATGCTGTAATTGCCCCATCTCCACGGACTCCAGGACAGTGCTCCATGCATTCCTGCTCAAGCCTTGCTTCTTTGTTTCTGTCTTCAGAAAGTCACAACCCAGCAGGTGAAATCCTCCCAAATAACTCTACAGGCACAATATAATATATAATAAATATATATAATATATATAATATATACCTGGGGACAAAATATTTCATAATTTCTATGTTGGAAGCTAACTTGGCCTAGCATTTATTCTTGTATTAATATAAACCACAGGTGTTATCAGTAAAGAAGCAAACATGAAAGACTGGTAGTTGTTTCTTCAACAGCAAATTAATATATGGAAAATGTATCAGTTGCATGCTATTAAATACGCAGATAATCAATATATATATATTAAAAATAAAAGAAGTAATATTTTGTAAGAGGAAAGGCAGCACACACTGGGCTCTTCACCATCCCAGACACAATTTATCTGTCCCTGAGGATCCAGCCCCTGTTTTTGTGTTGCTGTCTCATGCCTGCCCAGCCATGGTTCCAACGCTCAGCATCCACAGGCAAAGAAGACATGGTGAAATTTAAAAAACACTGAGCAAAGTCAGGAAAACAACACCACGCTTTCTTCTAGGAAAACTTGGTGGAAACCCTAGAAGGTGTTAAATTTATTTAATCCTTGCAGTGTTTTATTTGGCTGCTGTTGGTTTTGGCATAAGAAATGAGTTCTGCTATTTTAGCCAGCATTTCTGAGAGTAGTCTTGAACAGGGGGGTGTTTTTAGAGATGATTTTAGAAAAAGCTGCTTTAAAAAACAAAAGCTCTCCCACACAGCAGAATAGAAGATTTCTAAAGCCCTTTCCCCTCTCTTTTTCCTTGAAAACACATTTGTAACCATTAGTTGTGTGTCACGTTTCCTGATGGGGGTATTTTCTCCCTTTGCATCCCCTCCTAGGGGGGTGAGGGCTGCTGCCTCTCCAGCCCTGCTGCTCATGAATCATCTCAGTCCAGAGGGCTCCAGGATTTGCAGCTCCCTTCCTGCTGCAAACTTCTGCAGAGGAGAAAGAGGAATCTCTTTTTTTTGGAGAGGTTTCCAGGCTAAGGAAGGATCCATTCATTGATGGGACCATTACATTAGGAACTAATTACAAGTACTTGGAAACAGAGCTCCTCTGTTGTGTTGTACTCTAAAAGCAATTTATCTTGTCACTGTTCAAATGCCATAATGTAATAAGGAATAGTCCAAAACTTGCAGAAAAAGCAGGAACCCAAACCAGCCAAGAAGCTATAGCAGAGTAGATACTTTCTATTAATATCTCCTGCTAATACAAACTCCATAAAATTATGAAACTGGAAACTTTATTAATTTCCTTCTAAACAGGTAAATTCTGTGTATATTAAGCTTAGTGTTTAAGGATGCTTAATGAAAACTGATTAAAATTTGAAATAAACAAAAACATTTCCCCCAGAGACCGATTTCCTATTGGAATTGTTGACTTTGATCTTCCCATGCCTTGCGTTTGTCAGTATTGGCTGCCACTGCTGTTGTGCAATCAATTTGTCTCCTTAGTAGACTTCTCTGAGGTTTCTCTGAGCTTCATCAGTGCAGATTACTTTCCATGACAACATTTTGCTCCTCACTTCCCACAGCCTCTGGCCACGAGCTCTTCATGGTTTGGAGACCGTGGTTTGGAGTTTGTCAGAAGCCATGAGCTGAGCTTCTGCCTTGCTTCCTTAATATTACACAGGAGCAGCAGGCTCTGTAGAGGAAACTCTGCTGAGTTCTTATAATTCCTTTTGGATGTGGGAAGGTCTTACACTGATGGTTTATAACAGAGTGCATGTTTGGGTGTCCATGGAATTGCAGAATTGTTTAGGTTGGAAAGCCCTCTGAGACCACCGAGTCCAGCCATCACTGCCCCATGTCCCCAGGTGCCACATTCACCTGTTTATTCTACTCTGCCAAGGCTGCTGACTCCACCACTGCCCTGGGCAGCCTGTTCTAATGCTTGACCATCCTTTCTGGAAAGAAATTTTTCCTAAATCCAATCTAAACATCCTTTTTTGGTAGATTACCAACTGGAGCCAATTTCCTTCCAGATGCAAATCTGTTTGCTGGTGTAAAACTGCAAGGATTTGCAAAGTTATGTTTCTAAAGCAAAGAAAATGTTAGCAAACTCCCAAACAAAAACTCCTTCTCTTTATCCAGATTAATATGTACTACTTACTAATATGAGGAAATACTCAACAGGGCTTGTAATGAAACCAAACTTCAGAATTCCTCGTGGCACCCCCAAGCTAAAGATTTTTAGGTGAATTGCTGTGGCTTTTTGTGCAGTATATGATTTCCATATTGTTTGACATGCTTTCACTTGACATCAGATTAGCCAACAGGTTAAATATTGTGGTTTCAAAGTGTTAATTTAGCACACTTGCAAATTAGAATTTTAACATATTTGGAATTTTGATGAGACTAAAAGGCAAATTGTAATGTTCAAAGCAGCTGATTTTAGGTGCAGTTCAGCAATTAAGTTAATTTCGAGCTTTCTGATGCTGAGAAGGCCACTCAGGGCTGATAATAGCTTATTTTCTCAGATGGAGATTGAGGAGCTGACTACAAACTTCCAAACGAACACATGTGCTTGATTTGTCTATTTGTATTCAAGTTTACCTTTTCTGGTTGTCAGTAACACTACCCCACCTGCCCTATACAGCCTGTAGTGCTCAAACCTATTTGGAAAATCATGTGAATAGGGATTTGCATCATTACAATTTCCTTTCCATTTAGGAAGCATCTGCTATATCTTTAAAAGTAACAGGTTTGAAGAGGCCACAGGCTGTGAAACAGACTAAACCATTATTAAAATGAAACAAAAACGTAAAAAAAAAAAAGGTTGCTGGACCTAATTCAACAGCAGTTTCAACTTTTTTTTTTACACTCTTTTTACCTTGAAAAGGTTAAAAGCATTTGGGTCCTTGTGGGAAATGTAATTGCATTTCAGCCTTGTTTATGTGTGAATCTAAAGAATACTGATAATCTGCCATGTGAAAAAGTTCTGTTCTTCTGCTAACAGGCAATCCTTCTTGTTCCTAACAGGTTTTTCTATTAAGAAAACAGTTAAGGCCTAATTGGAACTTTTATCTGTACCATGTCACTCTAACTGATCAACCACGGCTAGCAGTCATATAAATGTTATTTTAAGTACCTCAATTGTGCAGATCCAAGTACTGCAAGGAAGGAGGGAAAACCTCAGCTGCAGTTTTTCTTAATAACAAATAAAAAGCAAAGTTCTGTGAGGATGTGCTCGAGCAGGTTAAGTTAACAGTGTTATCTTGCTAGCCTTCATACATATCATTTCCTCGGGCAGCTGGAGGTTTTGTCAGGGGAATTGACTCATCCCAGGACATTTCTGTCTCTAATTAGGTTTTCTATTCTTTTGAAGGTGGGCAGTGCCATCAAGATACTGCTTCTTTGCCATTTATCTCAAAGGAAAGCTCTAAACCAAAATATTTCAGCCAGACTTCGTCCTTTAATCTGCCTACATCATCACAGGGAGACCTACACAAAAAAAACCCACAACTTCCATGATTTTCCTGAAGTGGGACACACAGTCTCCTCCCCAGCTTGTCTCTATTTCTCTGCCCAAGCCCCAGCTTTGCAGGAAAAGAAAACAAATCCTCTTTTAAGAATTGTCTTAGGCAAGCAGGACGTTTTCTTTCTGTGTCTGTTTGCTCCACTTCCTAGTCAGTGCCTGGAAATTTTGGCTTCTCCTGAGTCTCATTGGACACATCCCAAATGGAAAGAAAAAGTATAACTGCTTTCCAAAAACATCCAGTGTTGGGTTGTTCTTGCTTTCAGAGGGAGCAGGGTTTGGCCAGGACAATTCCAATCCCAATCCCAATCCCAATCCCAATCCCAATCCCAATCCCAATCCCAATCCACCAGCTCATGGAGTGCAGCCCCAATCCCAGTCCCAATCCCAATCCCAATCTCAAACCCAGTCCCAATCCCAATCCCGATCCCAGTCCCAATCCCAATCCCAATCCATCAACTCATGGAGCGCAGCGTGCACGGGGAGCAAGGACACAGCCAGTGCGGGGTGTGGAACGTGGGAGTGCTGGGTTTTTAGCTCCAGCGTGTTTTTTGCCTGGTGGTGGTACTTCAGTCCCGTTTTGCTGGCAGCAATGCCCTGACCTGGGGCTCAGATTCCTTCGGGAGTATTCAGAGGTTTGGGTTGTGCTGCTGTGGCCAAAGCTGTGAGCCCTGTGGTGGGGATTTGGCCTTCCCAGCACGGAGGGATCGGTGAGGTGCCACTGCTGAGATCTTGCTGGACACAGAGGAGTGGCTGGAGTGGCTCATCCCTACATCAGCCAAGGAGCCAGGGGCTGGCTGTGTGTGTGCAGTCAGACTGAAAGTGCCTCTGCAGCACGGAAGAGCTGCGCAGAAGGGTTTGTCACACACACACACAAAATTCCTCTTTACTCATCCTTTCTTCTCCAAGGCTACTTTGATAAGGGGATTCCATTTTCTCCTCCAGTCTTCTGCTGAGGCTCGGGAGGTATCCCGTTTCAGGGAGGCTGTCTGACACTCGGAGCATCACCCTGCTCCATTGTTCGCAGGAGCACGATGAAACTTCTGTGCCCTTGGGCTGAGCTCATGCCCTGCGGCCCCGGCAGATCATTCTCCCTGCAATTAGTGTTCATGGTTAGCTAAGCAGAACTTCTACAACACATCTGCCCTGCTTTGAAGGTTGAGTTACATGGTTTCAAAGTGGCCAGAGGAAAGGTTCCTATATGAAGAAGATATCTGGGAATATCCATTGTCTTTTTGTGTGTTTAATGCTTCTGTTTCAGGTAGGATTTCCTTGCTATTTATTCAGTGCTTTCTAATTTAGTACATGATAAAGTGGGATAGAGAGTAAGAATGCAGTGGTTTTAAAATTTTCCATTGAATTTTGTTCTAGGTTTCCAATTGCTTTCTTGGATTTGGTGGAGGAATTGATATTTTTACTTCTTCAGAAAATTTTCATGTGTTATCTTTAAAGCTTTTGCATTTTTGCAAATGTTGCAAACATTTTTTTCCCCAATACTCTATGTACAGAGACCTCAAAATATTTGACATTCAGAGAAACATTACAGACTCATAGAATGACTTGGGTTGGAAGGGACCTTAAAAAAAATATTCTAAATTTTGACATGGCCAACATGCTGCATAAATGCTTCCTTAGCTAAAAATATCTCCAGGTCAAAACTTCTTGTGCCTCCTATGAAAACAACCTGGGAGAAGGGGAGGATCCAGGGAGGCCTTAGAGCCCCTTCCAGTACCTGATGGGACTCCAAAAACCTGGAAAGGGAAAGCAAAAGGGCCTGGAATGACAGGACAAAGGGGAAGGGGTTTAAGCTGAAAGTTAATTTAGATGGGCTGAGAAGTGCCACAATCCCTGCTGGCAGCACAATCTCTTGATTGCAGTCCTGGGTTAGGGAAAGGATCTCAAACTCTAAGACAGTTTTTTGTTGCCATGCTTGAATTAATTTCTGAAATTTATTGTTTTAATGGATCTAATTACTGGGATATTTACTTTTGTCTAGGACATGTCAGTGTGTACGTGGCCCTCCAAAGAAATTTGTTCCCTTAAGAGATAAACTTTTAAAAAGGAATTATTCTATTGGCCTGTGTGGTAAAAAGATAGTTTACCTGGGTTTTTGAATGGAGAGTTCACTGTGACTGAAATGCCAGTGAAAGTGTATCACGGGTGATCACTTTTTCTAATGTAAATCATTTAACATTGGTAATTTTCCTCTGTTGTTAATGCCATTAGTTACTTTAGAGGTAAAAAATAAAAGGATGTTTTACCTACCTTTTTTTTTTTTTAAAATTTTGCTAGCTACCCATAGCTTAACTTAATGATTTGTATAAGTGATAGTAATTGCTGAAACTACAGTTGAGTATTATTAGCTATAAAATGAACATGGTTATATGTCCAACACAACTAGCAAGGAACAGAAATGCAGTTGTATCCAAGAGAAAATAATTACAGCAATAATCAGTGTAATTCATGATAATGGCTGAATTGAATTTCACACCATAGCTCCAAGCACTTACATTTAATGAATGTAGTTTGTGCTTGTTTACTAAAAAGGTTTTTAGCAGAAAATCGATAATGTAACTTCAGTGTTTCTAATTGCAAATGCAATTTTTTTAAAAAAGTAGTGGTTCAATAAGGATTTTGTAGGGAAAATTAAGGTATGTGAGTGCAGCAAATGTTGTTACTTTAATTAGGCTACCTGCACATTAGTGCTATAGTTCCTTAATATTTATTTATTACTCCATATTGATTAAAATTGGTTTGAATTCCATTTTTAAGACTGGCTAATGTAATGAACATTGAAACTTTTCAGCTGCTGTGACTAAGCAGATCATTTCTAATGGGACTGTCCTCACAAAGAGGTGTTTTTACCTTAAAAGCATTATCACACCAGCAAGGAGGAACAGGCCTAGCTACAGAGGTGCTTTCTACATGCTGAATACAAAAAAGTTACTCATCCTTCATGTGGAATGGCAGAATGAGTAAAGTGATTGGCACCTGGGGGTATAATTATAATTGCTTAATTGGTCCAAGTGTATTCTTGGCCTCATTTGTGATGAGGGAAACTGCAGGGGTTTAAAAGGGTGAGGAAGCTGAGGAATGCAATGCCAGGTGAATTTTTCAGTCCCTCGGCCTCACAGTCTGGGCTGTGGCCTCTTAGAGCAGGTCAGAGGGGGTTTGTGGAGGTTACTGAGATCCACAACTCCAGCAAAGATAATCAGAAACAATCCCAGAGACAGATCTGTGGGATTAAACCCAACAGTGCTGCTTTTACTGAAGTCAGCAGCAAATCTCCCACTCCATGCCCTGGAGCGGGCTGGAGCACGCCTGAGGCTGGGCAGAGCAAAGGAGGTGGGAGGGAAGGCAGAGCAGAGAGAAGGAGCAATCAGAGCTGGGGTTCTGGGGCTCAGCTGCCTGCAAACACAGGTTGCTTTTACCTCCAGGCTCTTGGAGACCAAGGCCCAAGCTCAGCATTGCTGAGGAAAGGGGGAAGAGCTGTGAACCCCTCCTGAACTTTCTCACACAAGCTGCTGAACCACCTTTATGGTCTGCAGGGAGGGTTTTGAATGGGTCAAAAATCATGGTCAGTGGAGATGTTTTGTCTTAAAATCATAGAACTAGAGTGTTTTGGGGTGGAAGGGACCTCTAAAGGTCATCTGGTCCAACCTCCCTGCCATAAGAAGGGACATCTTCACATGGATGAGAAGAAAGTCATTAAGTCATGGACCTTCCAAATCCAAGGTGATCTTCCAACTGCAGGGATGTCACTGCCCAACCAGCAGCAATAATGCTGTAACTGGACTTAAACTGTGGCAGCAAATTAAGTGCAATTCACCAGGAAAACATGAAGCGATCCGTGGGGGTTTTAAAAAAAAAATAAACCCTGATCACTCCAGATTTGTGCTCTGATTATTTTCTGCGGCTGCCTGCCCTCAGTGCTAGAACCAGCACTGCATTTTCTGCTGGGTTCAGTCAGGCATTTTACTCTACAAAAACAACTAGCTCCTTTCCAACCAATGATTACTTGTAATTATGCTTTCCCCTGCCATTATTCTAATAGACTGTCATGCTGCACAGAGGAGGCGTTTGGAGACTGCTTTTATGGATGGACTGTTGGAACACTTAATATAGCTCTATTTTTGAATTATCAGGTTCTATCCTTTTGAAGTCTGTGTTAGTGGAACTCCTATTTATGAAATGTGCTGTGCTTAAAGGTTTGCTATTGATGAAGAGGTCCAACAGAGGCCTTTATCGTAAGTACTGCAGCATTCTCCCTGAGAAATAAATAGCCTTGCTAAAAGGTATGTTGTGTACCAAGGTTGCAAATTATCAGCCAAGCACCTTATAACTGTATACTTCAAAAATGCCTTTCTGCTTTCTGTTTGTTCTCCTTTTTTTCCACAACATGAGCAGTGTTTTTAAAAACCACATAAGGAATAGAAATCCCCCAGAACCCCAATCTGTTGGCTCTCTAATTGGACAGCATGTCCTCGTTGTAACTCTTTAATATTCATATATATTGGCAGAAGGTGCTGTTTACAGGTGTGCCATCCTCTGAGTTTTGGGGGAGTTTTCAGCTCCCACTCAGAGAATGATTCCAGGCACTGATTTATTGCAGGATTTCACCACAATGGCAGCCCCACCAAAGCTGTGAGCTGAGCATTACTGCCCAATTACCCAGGACAGGGTAATGAGAACCAATCCATATGTACAGAAAAAAATGGAAAAAGGCAATCAGGTATTTTTAGTCTCTGAATAGTTTACAGTCAAAGTCCAGGTAAGATGGACTTTGCACCTTCATTTTTGGGTTGAAATTACTGGGAGCTCAGTGCTGCAAGGTACTTCAGTGCTGCCTGTTCTTCCTCTCTTTTGAAATCAGCTCCTAAGCCCTCTCTTTAATTCTGCCACTGCTCCATGTCTTCAGATCTTTAGACCTGAAGACAAAGTGGGCTGATGATATGATATACATTGATTTCTCTATCTGCTGCTGAGTTGTACCCTGGTTTAAGACCAGGGTGAACTTGTTGTCAATAGCATTTATTTCAAAAATTAAAAGGAAAAATAATTTTTTTCATTAGTTAGTTTTTTATTATCACAACATGGTGACTTCTGTGGGAGCTGCTACATCCAAATAGACCTTTCCTGTCTTTGGGAGCCCATTCTTAGGCTGTGTTTGCAGACCTGGAGTGTGCCAGGACTGGGGATCACAATTCCTGGTGTGCTCCTGGATCTGGGGCTGGCAGGACACCGAGCACATTGGGATGTGTCACCCCAGAGTGGGGTGATCCTGAGAGGGGACACTGTGGGGACAAGGCAAGAAGGTGGGGAAGGATCTGGAGCCCCAGGAGGGGCTGAGGGAGCTGGGAAGGGGCTCAGCCTGGAGCAAAGGAGGCTCAGGGGGGACCTTGTGGCTCTGCACAGCTCCTGCTGGGAGGGGACAGCAGGGGGGATTGAGCTCTTCTCCAGGGGACAGGGACGGGAGAGGGAATGGCCTCAAGATTAGCCAGAGGAGTTTTAGACTGGATTTAGGAAAAGTTTCTTTACAGAAAGGATGGTCAAGCATTAGAACAGGCTGCCCAGGGCAGTGGTGGAGCTCCCATCCCTGAAGGGACTGAACAGCTGTGTGGATGTGGCCCTTGGGGACATGGGACACTGCTGGCCTTGGCAGTGCTGGGGAATGTTGGACTCAGTGACCTTGGGGGGCTTTTCCAACCTAAAGGATTCTGTAATTCTGTGATTTTGTGACAAGGGCAACGCCGAGGGAAGCAGTGGGTGCACGGAACGAGGAGGGTGCCTCGTGGAGGGGGTTTCCATTTAACACAACAAATAAGGCAAGTCTTGCTCTAAAGTGTTTATCTGGAGTCGTTCCTTTGGAGCCGTAATGCATCAGAACCCTGACTTTGCACTCCCACATTCATCTTTGCTCATGTATTTTGCCCTCACCGATGGCTTTCCCCTTAAGCCTGTCTATTTGCCTGTAGATTTGACAGATGACAGCTTCTCTTTGGGATGTTGGATGGCGTTTGTAGGGCTATGATGCCAGGAGCGTTCTGAGCGCTGGTGTTGCATATTTATTGATCTCCATATTCCCAATAATCTGATGCACGTCACATTTGACAACATTATGTGGAGAGGTCAGCTGTATGGGGCTAATGAAACTGTTTCAAAGATGGATGTTGTTTTCCACAACATTAACCTTGCAAATAGCTGTCACTAGTGCATTTCACTATGGGGCTTGGCGTTTGAGAACCTCCCTTTTTTTATTGTTGATGTTAACATTAAACAAAACCTGGAGCCATTAAATCTCAGTATTTATATACAATAGGAAACATGGACGACATGGCATCACTCCAAATGAAAATCTTATTAACAGCACACGGTGCTTGTGGCAAAGTCCTGAACAATCTGAAAATTGGTTTGGCTGTCTGAAATGTTTGACAGATTGGCTAAGGATGATGTAAAAGGACTGAACAGGGAACAGCTGAATTCTAAGGATTAAAGTGGCAAATAGAAAGCCCTGATGTAATCAAAAAGCACATTGCACTTTCATATTTTACTGCGATATTACTCTGCTCACCAGGAGCTTATTACATCCAGGGCAATATAAAATTTAGATTACATTTTTATTTTAAAATTATTTCGCTAGCATGTGTAATGTGACGAGGAAGCACTCAGTGTCTAAAGAGGTCTCTTGAAGTTCTTTTTCCTTAAAAAATACTGCTGTGGTGATTTCAATATTTAATTGTAGGTTTTCTGCTGTCATGCTGAGGCACTTCAAAACAGGAGTCCTAAGGGCGATAAAAATAATCCTTGGAGGCCCTTTTTCCACATTACAGTGGTTGAGAGCAGTTGTAGTAACTCTTTTTCGATGTCATACTGCATCTTTTGTAATGTAAATTTTGCACATACTTACAAAGCACAACTCCAAATATGATTTTGATAGGCAAGCAGTTTAGAAAGGTTTGTGTTGGCCATCTGAGCTGTGAAGTACCACATATATTTCCAGTGTCTTCTGGGACTTTAGGGCATTTCAAGTGAGAAGGAAAAGAACTCAACCTTCATCCAGCTCTGGAAGCTCATGATTGTGTTTTAATATTTTAAAGAGCAGTTGGCAACTGCTAATACAAAGCCCATTGACAAAGGGTGAAATTCTGAGCCCTGCAGAGAGGAAAGGTCAGATGATGGTGATAAGGACAGCTGAATGTGCCTTCACAAGGTCGTTGAGGTGGCTTGGGCTGGAGCTGCTGCAAGGTCTCTGTGGAGCAATAGCTGCTGAGGCTGCTCTGCAGCTGGTGGGCAGCCCTCAGACATCAGGCAAGAGTTTTGTTGAAAAAACTTGCTTTAATAAAGCCATGGATGCTCTTGCAGGCTCTGCTTGGAGGTGAGATGTGTCCCTCAGAAAGGTGGGGGGGTTTTCCAATCATCAGCTCATAAAGGCACCGAGGGGATTCTCCCAGCTGAGCTTCATCAGCTTCAGATCACGCCCCTGAATCATGAAATCATGGAATGGTTTGGGCTTGAAGGGACCTTAAAACCCACCCAGTGCCACCCCTGCCATGGTAGGGCCACCTTCCCCTGTCCCAGATGCTCCCAGCCCCAATGTCCAGCCTGGCCTCGGACATTCCAGGGATCCAGGGGCAGCCACAGCTGCTCTGGGCACCTGTGCCAGGGCCTGCCCACCCTCACAGGGAGCAATTCCTTTCCAAAATCCCATCTAAATCTACCCACTTTCAGCTTAAAGCCATCCCCCCTTCTCCTTTCACTTCATGCTCTTACACAAAGTCCCTCTCCAACTCTCTTGTGTCTCCCTTTAGGCCCCAGAAGATTTTGCAGTGCCTCAAATGAACCCCTCCAAATGAAAGGGTAAAAAGGAAGGGAAAGCTGTAAGGCATCTTTAAAAAATGCAGTCTAGTCTGAACCTATAATAGGTTGTGATTCACTGAGGTTACTGTAAATTGTTCAGAAGTTAAATGTTTTCTCTAACCTTGCCCCTGGACTGTGAGCACTCGGAGAGAAGAAGCTCTGGGGGGCAGCGCGTGGGTCAGGATGAGAGCTCCTGCTGTCTGGAGGCATCTTGTGATGAAAAATCTAGAAAGGTTAAGGCAGATGCTTAATTTTTAAACCCAAAAGTCAATGAAGTGCAAATTACCCCTGTAAACTACTTTCTGTCTCTATAGAAACTTCCAGATAAAAATGTTATTTGGGCTTCTTTTGAGAATTGTCCCAAGAAATGGTGAGAAAGAAAGAGAGATGGACTTTTTGTTTCATATTTATTTTACAGCACATCTTCTAATATGCAATTTCCTTCTAAAAATTTTGTTAAGAATGCAAATATTCACAAGTCATAAAAAGCAGGAATCTTCCCTCAGTTTCTGGCAGTTTCTTTGGTGTCTGCATTATTTATTTAGTGACTTAGGATAAGGTCATGGAGAGTTTTTCCAGAAGTAGAATCTAACGCCAAGTCAATGTTTTAGGGAGAGTTAAAACAGAGGATTTATGACATCACTCAGTAATGCTTAACATTGTTAATTGAAAAAACATTCTTCTGTAATAATTCTCAGGTTGTGCATTATCATTATCACATGAAACTGTGCAAAAATGTAATAAGTACATTTCTATAACATCATTTCTGATATTGCTAAGCTCACATACTATAAAATGTTAACTGCTCACCAAAAATGAATCTATGGAAAAAACCCCTTTTTACTCTAAAAAATAATGAGCTATGATTTCTTTTTATTTGTCTTTTGGGTTTAAAGCTTCCAGATCTAATTTTCAAGCTCTTTTCTGAATCCAGGAGAGTTTATTTCCTAAAGAATACAGGGACAGGCCAATACAGCCTCTCAGAAAGGTCAGACTTTAGGATTTCAAGTGATTGTGACACAAACATCTTTAACTGTCAGCAATGCTTTGGAATTTTCAAAAATTATAAAAATCTTTTAGACGATGTTAACTTAAGGGAGGGATCTCCTTGCTGTGAAAATACACATTTCTGTACATGGAGGCAAGATTCTCCCACAATGGTGAATCTGTCTAATGCTCCCAATCCATCCTGAGATTTGGATCAAGGACCACTTTTTTTTCTTGGTTTTACCATGACCTATTTTTTTCCCCTCTTATTTTCTGCATGGTACAAATGTTCCCCTGCACATTTTGGCTGTTGGCAAAGCACAGAAAGGTGGGGCAAGGCCAGGACGGCTGCTCAGGTGTGAAGGATCAGGTCCCTGCTGTCAGGAGTCCTTTGGCCTTGGCTGCCATCTGAGCAGGGCTGGGAGCTGTGTCTCTGTCTGTAATAAGGTGCTGTAATGCTCTGCCTCTTCATCCTTAAAAACTGAGAAATGCCTGCCCTTGATATCACTAATGTCTCCAAAATAGTGCTTAGTGGGGACTTCAGGGGTGGAATGGCTCTAGTTCTGGGCCTCTGGACAGAATCAAATTTATTCCTTAGGGAACCTCATCTTTGCCTCAGAACTGCAAAGTGCTGTGCACTCTACCCTGATTGTTCAGTAACTTGCAGAAATGAGCCCATATAAAGCATTAAAGAACTTCAGAGCCCTGTGTTTGATTGCATGGTGTTAGAGAGAGAAGGAAGATGTGAATAGCAGCCACAGGACCCAGGCCAGAGACCTGAATTAATGGGGAGCTCTAAGCAGAAGCTCCTACCTGCTGGAAGAAGTGAAAGTGGTGCTGGGGTGAGGATTTCAGGGTTTGCAGCAGAGTCCTTGAGACTTCTTCATAAATTAATTGTTTATAAAGGCAGGATTCATTAGCTGCTTGTCTAAAAATTTATGTGGGAACTGTTATTTATGCTGAAGTGCAACCATGTGAGTCCTGCTCTTTGCAATTTCTGCTTGGCATCGTCTCAAGGATGCCCATCTGATATCCACTCCTGGAATGTTCAGATCTGCTTTCCTCCTGGGCCCTGGCTCAAGGATCAGGGCCTGGCACTCAGGTGAGATCCTGATTCCATCTCTGATGGACAGGATGCTCTTGCTTTATAGTGTGTCAGGGAATCAGGACTGGCTTGGATATGATGAATTTTTTTTTTTTTTTTTTTACTGGAAAAGTTGTTGAACAGTAGAACAAGCTCACCAGGCAGGTGTTAAGGCTGGGGATGAGGAAGGAGAAAATTGGGAGATACTTGCCCATGTCACCTTTCCTTTTTATAAAACCAAACCCCTGTAAAAGGACAATAGAACTCAAAGAATTCCAGCACTGCTTTTCTGGTGGTGCTTTCTTGCTCTGGTAGCACTAAGATTGCACCTACAGGTGCAGTGGATGCTCCCAGGCACCTGGAGCACACCAGGGAACAAGAAAAGATGCCTGTCTCCCATAGGGCAGGACCTGGACACGCAAAAATGGTCCCAGTGGGCTCAGACTGGAAACCTTTTGGTGCAGACCAGGGCTTCCCACTCACCTGCCTCCTGCCAAGGAAACGCAAAACATTTGTGCATTGTTGGGTTTGGTTTCGCAGCATCGCAACCCGTTTAGAGTTAGCAAAGTGCAGCAAGCAGGCTCTTAAATGCAGGTTAAAGGCCTTGATGGAACACAGAACACCTCAAAAAGACAACCTGAATTTTTGCCATTTTAAACTTTGCATGGCTGGCCTGCTGGAGCAGCCCCCCAGGTTAATGAGCCGCGAGTTTAAACAGCAATTGAAGAAGTCGGTTATAAATACAGAGCAGTTTGCTTTTTGCCTTCCTTTTGCTTTCCCGGGCTTCCCAGGGCCTTCCACTGATGGAGAGCTTTTAATTTCACATTTTGGCCCCCACCACAGGTGATAAACAAAGGTTTCCCATTGCTGTGACTCGGGTCAGTGCTGTAGCCTCGGCGTCAATCCCGCTGCCTGTAATTACACACAAAAGGTTACCGGGATCCACGGCTAATTTGCAGCCTCTGTTTAGCAGAATTTAATAGCAGGTATTACTGGTGCAGCAGTAATTAAGGACCTTTGTCAATAAGACGGAATAGATGGCCACACTTTGTTGTAATCATTGGACTTTTGAGAACCCAGAGGAGTGAAAAGCAGTGAGAGGAGCAATCCATTTCACGAATAACATGGCTGTCCTTTCACCCCCCCACTCCCCCCGCCTCCTGAAACCAGCAATGGAATAATAATTCCCCCAAGCAATGAAAGTACAGGAATAAAAGTACTTACCCTCCAGCCTGTGATTTTTTTTTTTTTTTAACTTTTTATTTACTCTACTGTGCTTTTTATTTGCTTCGGGCTGCATTTGATGAAGTATTGTTTAAACAGTGCCGAGCAAAATGGATATAGGGAGATGGAAAATAGAAAGAGGAGGAATTTTAACCAGGTGGATATATGCATTTGCCTTTAAGGTGGATGGCGTTGGGTTTATCAATTATTTCCTCTGGATTTAAAAAAAAAAAAAAAATAAAGAGAAGGAAACGACAAAAACAAGTGGCTTGGTGAAGAGATGGAGAGAGTCATTTAGAGCTGTCTCTGCACAGAGCCGCTCAGCTGTAAATGGGTCGCAAACAACGGGCGAGGAGTGAAGTTGGTGCAGCGTTGTGGCCCCCTCCTGCCCCCCCTGCAGCACTAATGTAGCCCTGAATGGGCTGGCACTGGTTTGAGAGCCCCAGCACACACACACACACACACAGAGCCTGGCCCAGGCTGCTGGGCTGGGGAGCTGCCAGCCCGGGAGGACACAATTCAGAGTGCTTTAAGGTGTACACTCCTCTCAGTAATTGGTGAAGAAGCTGCATTTCACTCCCTGCTTTTAATA
Source organism: Pyrgilauda ruficollis (assembly GCF_017590135.1). Classification (NCBI taxonomy): domain Eukaryota; kingdom Metazoa; phylum Chordata; class Aves; order Passeriformes; family Passeridae; genus Pyrgilauda; species Pyrgilauda ruficollis. Next base: position 3,894,314 of record NW_024513654.1, on the reverse strand, counting down.
GCGGTTTGAGTAGTGGCTCTTTATGAAGGCTCTCTTTTTTAAAGCAGCTTTAACTATACCCTTTCTGTCAGTAATGCCTGAAAAACTTCTACCTTTAATCATTCCTGGATCAGGCAGCAAACAAGCAGCTCCTTTTCCTTTTTCAATTACATGCTGGATATTCAGCACACATATAAAAAAAGGGGAAAAAAAAAAAGAGGCATCTTGAGCCTATCATGTATTAAATGCAGCTCTTTGCTGCTGCATTAAAATAACACCAAGGATCTTGCTTCTGCCAACAAAAGCCAGAAATATAAAGTTAAAGCTGCAGTGCTCTTTTTTATCTGCTCCATTGTGAGGAGGCATTGTAGCACTCTTAAAACAGTGGGACGTTTTTCCATACCTATGGGCGATGATACTTAGCTAAGAGATCCTGACCTTTGTGATTCTGAGACTCATGGCAAATTTTTTACAGCATCTTATGGATGGGTTGTGCTTGATGCTGTTCCTTTGAGGTATGGCTTAGTTTTTTTTTTTTCTTCTTCTTCTTTTTGTCACTGCTCTTTCAAGAAGGGAGCCAGGAAATGGCAAACTGGTGCTCTGGCTGAGTTTGTTTTGAAGGTTCCTGTCTTGATGGAGGTCCCCATCTTAATGAGTTCACTTATATAAGATCAGGCAAATGGTCCTCAGTGGGCACTTGCCCACAATAAAAAAAAAGAAAGGATCATTCCATGGAAGATCCAAGCTTAAAATATGAAGGAAATTGAAGGTCAGGGTTGGTATGAATCAGGAAAATCATGAGAGAAATACCAGGGCTAAGAATTGTATTTGGTATTTTTGAGTCAATAGCATTGTATCATAGCTCATATTTATTTTTTCTCCCAACAGAAGACCAACAGAAGCTGTGGAAAATGCAGAGAAAAATCTGGAATGTGCAGAGAGAAGGGAAAACTGATGGATACAGCCTTTTGGTGGATGAACTTTGCAGCAGTGTGTTACAGTCTCTTTTGGAAAAGGTGGTATTCTTGATGGAATGCAAGTAGAAGAGAAATTCTTTGAAGGTGAGGTGTTTAGTAACAGCTCTGGTGACAACAAGCTGGAAAATCATGTACAGAGTTTTCCTTCTGATCAATGCTGGTTTAGTCTGCAACAGATAAAAATGAAGAGACAATGTCAACAGACAAGAACATCGCTGCAGGATAATGGTGCCCTACTGCCACCCAAATGTCCAAGGCTAATCCAGGACATTTATTTTCCAAGCAGGGGAGCCATTGATCTGGAAAGATATTTGTCATTGCTTTGTAGGACAGCCCTGCAGATGGTATAAACACAGAGAGGAGATCTTGTGGTGGTGAGCTGGAGCAGTTCAGCTGGCTCCTGTTTGATGGGGATCCAAAGTAATCTGGGTTGATGGCTGCGAGGAGTCTGAAAAAACAGCACCTATCCCTGACCTTGGGAAGTTGCCCCTGTGGAGCAAATGGAATCTAGGTGCAAAGGGCAGAGAAGGGCCAGATGTATCCCAAGCTGATCAGAAGGGTGGAGCAAACCTGATCTGCCCAGGACTGCTCTTCTGCAGCTTTGTCAGGAGCAGCCAGAAGGCTAAAGGTAAATATGGAGGTCTGGGGTTCAAAGGTTAGCTCTGCTCCTTAAGGGAAAATGTATATCCTGCAGGAGCAGTTGAAGGTCACTGCTCAATAAGTCACACTCTTTAACCTTTCCTCTTTTTGGTCATTTGATAGCCAAGCCTCTTCCCTGTAAATGCAGAGCACGTTGCATACAATTTCCATGGATTCAATCCTGTATGCTAGAAATGATAACATGGATTTAATGAAAGGATCGTTTCAAGGTAAATTCATTTATGGCCTGTGAACAAAGTCTGAGCTCATTCCTCTTTTGTCTCACTGCTCTTCCCACCTGACTTGCCCCCAGTAATGGTTGATGTGGAAGGCAGGGGCCTGGGGCTGACCCTTTGTTCCTCCAGGTGTGTTCCTGCTCCATCCCCATCCTCAATCACCACTGAACTCCAGTGAGTTCAGCTGGACCCATAAAACTCCCATTCCTGGGTGTTGTGCCAACTTTCCCATTCTTTGCATTTGAAGGTTTTGATGTGCTTCACCACCCTCACAGGGAAGAATTCTTTCCCAATATCCCATCCAGCCCTGCCCTCTGGCAGTGGGAGCCATTCCCTGTGTCCTGTCCCTCCATCCCTTGTCCCCAGTCCCTCTCCAGCTCTCCTGGAGTCCCTCCAGGCCCTGGAAGGGCTCTGAGCTCTCCCTGGAGCCTTCTCCAGGTGAACAGCCCAGCTCTCCAGCCTGTCTTTATAGCAGAGATATCCCAGCCCCCTGAGCATCTCTGTGGCCACCTCTGGAAGTGCTCCAAAGCTCCATGTCCCCATTTTCCAGGGAGAATTTCACAAGTGAATTCCACAAATTACATTTTCCCGCAGTTTCTCAGAGAGTTTTGCCTGTGAGGGTTTGTGTTCATGCATGAATCATTCATTCTGACTGAAATAGCTACAAAACCTCTGGAAGAGCTGAGCATCTGTTTGAGGGGAAAAAACCTATCTGGGGCTGTCTTATCTGAATGGCCTCAACTGCTCTTAATATAGGTGGGAATGGAAAATTAACTTTGCAGGTTTTGTCCTTAAAAACTTGTCAATAGGCTTGAGTTTAGAGAGGAATGTGTTCCCTCCTAAGATGTCTAATGCCCACAGTGCAAGCTGGGACTGAGCTGGGGGCTCAGTCTTGAACTGGTTTTGGAGAGGGTTGAATTTTTTGTGGCTCAGATCTTTTACATTTGCCAGAATTCACCAAAGGGAAAGGCAACCTTGATTTGGCCAATAATTCTGTACTAACACTATGCTCTAATTAATTCCAGCTTTCAGAAGTGTTTTGTTGTTCTTCATTGTGTTTCCCAGATGGAGATGACACCACCAGCTAATTTACCAGGCTGGTTTGTGTCTAACCATGGAGAGAGATTCCAGTTTTTCTCCTTTTTGTAACGTGCTGAGATCAGAGCTGAGGAGCTGAGATCGGATCTGCCCCTCAACCCGCTGCTCTTGTCCATGCAAGGTTGTATGTTTGGGTTTTTTTTTTTTTTCCCAAATCCTGCATTTTTAATATAAATAAAAAATTTGATCTCTGCCACTGGGAAACTGTATCCCATTTTTTTTCCTAACAGAAAAATGGGAATAGGTTTCCTTTAACTAGTGGAAGGGTCTAGACTCTAAAAAGGTTTTTATTATTGTGTGCCCGGGGTCCTTAGTTTTAGACATTTATCTTGTGGCAAACCAGTAGGGAACTAGAAAGGCAGTATTTTGCAACTCCTAGACCCCCAGCTCTAAATAATGACTCCAAGCTGAAATTGAAGCAGGTGCATCATCTCCTTCATTGTGTCACTTTTAGCACAGACATTATACTTTATGGGCTTCCACTATCCAAATAGTTTGTGCAACGGACCCTAAAAGTGGTGATGCATCAATCAATCAGTCAGGGCTTTATTGCTCCAACTTTCTTTACAGGAGGCTTCTAAGCCATATTATAATGCAAGATGAGGAGCCCAGCAGAATACAAATGCCCTGGGCATGCAGCCCCATTGCTGTGTGCTCCCTTCCAGGGCTGGAGCTGCACTCTGAGGAATATCCCAGGGCATCAGTCACAGGCAGCCAAATGCATCCCTGGTGGAAGCTCATCGACCCTGCCCCGCCAGGCTGGCCCAGGGGATGGATCCAGCTGGCCCTGGTGGCCTGCACAAGCTCCTGGGTGGGACAAGGTGCTAAAGAGGATGGGAAATCACAGTGGTTTGGCTGAACTGGTTTTCCTGCCTGCTCACAGCAGGGCTGAGGAGGCTTCACCCATCAGCAGGACGATTTTTGTCCTAAAAGTGGGGTGGGTGACCTGCACCCTCTGCTCCCGACCCCTGGGGTTTTAGCCCACACCATGGACAGCAGCTCCTGCTGGGTTCATTTTGCTGTTTCCAGCTTTTTGGCTGCTTTGGTGTGGAAATATCTCTCAGGCTTTCCATGACCATTGTGTGTGGGCATTAGTTTTGCCATCAGCAAGGACAGATACATCCACAGTGACACAGAAATAAATGCAGATATGGGTACAGCCTGCTTTATGAAGCACTGCTGAAATCCAGGAATATTACACTGTTAGTGCAAGTGCACAAGTTATGGGTTATGGCTTGGTGATTGCATGGAAACTTTGCAGTCCAGGCCTCGGGCTCTGATGTAAATGCCTTGGTTTGAGCTGGCAGTGGTTATGTGAGGTGATTGGATCCGTGTTAGTGCTTTCATCAGACACCCAGACAAATAAATCTCACCTTGGAGCTGCGTGCTGACATCTGCATAACTTTGTTTTATCGCCTGCTTCCCATCCAGTTCCAAAGAGTAACTTAGGAAAGGAAATTGAAGGGAAAAGGGATGATCATGTTGAGAAAGGCAAAAAGAATTTGGCACACGAGTATAAAATTCTGTAGGTTATATTATATAGTATGTGCAATGCACAATTCGATGCTTTGAGTTCTTTTAAAGAGGACCAAAATTTGCATAATGTTGTAATAAAAGTTGTTTGCAGATATGCAACCAGCATTTATTCTGCAAAACAGGATATTTTCTAATACTTGTCCCTTCCCCAAATCCCCAAATCCTCATGTTGCTTCTATGAGCTCACAGAGTTTATTATAATATTTGTAGTAGAAATCTCTAATTTGATAATTCTCTAGTGAGTTTAATGAGCCTGAAAAGTGACATTTAGAGCTAGTTTTCTCTTTGTGCTTTGAAAAATGAAATACAAGTAGTTATCTGTTAAATGAGATAATTACAGTGCTACTTTGCTAAAGGCACATATTAGTGATTTTTAGCTTGTTTCGCTTAATTAGAGCTTTACAAAACGTAGAGTGACAACCCGCTAACAGACCTGTTGGAACAGTTACTGAGACTGTGAAATAAAACCAGTTGTTCTAAACAAGTCACAAAAAGAGATTGATGAAATGGCTGGCAGCTCAGGCAGAAATTTAAGCCTTGGCTGCATTAGAGCAAATGTAATAATAGCAGCAAGTAACCCATATTTTTAATTTTACTGATCTTTCTGCAATAATTATAAGGAACTTTTAATGTCTGTAATTAGAATGTTAGAGATAGGGTGACTTAGACCAGTGCTGCACTGTGAAAAATTGGATACTTACCATAATTGAAAATTAATCACTTTTCATTACCAGGAAGGGATGCAGTGATTACTTTGAGTGGGCTGAGAAGCATCACATGAATTATGGGCAAACAAATTCATGTGGTTGAAGTTGGTGAGTTTGAGGCCAGTCTGTGCCAGGAGCACCTCTGCTGGTGTAATATGATGGATAATGAAAATCGGGGTGTATTTGTTTGGCTGGTAATTGCAGCCCAGAATTTTTGCTTTGCTGGAAGTTCTGATGGAGAGGGTCACTGGATTTTATCAGTCATCCCTCCAGCACTGTCATTTTAAACTTCAGCTGGGCAGAGTCGCCTATAAAGCCAGATGTAATCCAACAAATTGGTGCAGCTCTGCCAGAAGCCTCTGAGCAGGTTTGAGCAGTGAGGGAGGGAATAACCTGTGAGGTTAGTTCCATGGGCAGGATGGATTGTGGATCATTGCTGTTAGCTGACCCACATGGTGGTTGTGCAGAAAAGCTGCTTTTCCCTGCTCAGATCATGGGAGCTTATGGAAAGGCAGCTCCTCATCCCATGGAAACACTGAAATCTCTGGGGTTCAGGAGTTTGGTCTTTCTGGCAGATCCACTGGGGAGAAGGCAAGTTGTTTTTCTGTTTAGTTGAAAAAGATCTCATTTATTTCTTCTTTAACCAGCTCTGCTCTTGTGCTGTGTGTCTTTGCTGATTTATGACTTGAGCCACCATGTGTGGCCCCCTCAGCACCCCACGGTGCCTCTGCATTTAAAAGGTGGCATTTTATGCTCAAAAGATGATGTGAAAATGTCACCATCCTGCTCCACAATTCTTCTCCTTGCACACCTGTCACCAATTCCAGCTGCCAAATGCAAGGGCAGCAGGATGTGAAAATGTCACAATCCTGCTCCACAATTCTTCTCCTTGCACACCGATTCCAGCTGCCAAATGCAAACAAAATCTGCTCCAGACATTGTTTTGTAAGTTGGAAATTGTCTTTTGCCCAGACAGGGATTTCTCAAACCCCACCTGATTTTAGGAGAGAAGAATGAGCATAGCTGTGAGGGAGATGCTCCCCTTGTGCTTGGCTCTAATGGCTTTGTTCTGGCTGCAGCAGGAGAGGTGAAATAGAAGCTCTGGCTGTCCCTGAGTCTCCATGTGCACAGCTGCACTGTCCTGGCTCTGCACCTTCCTCTCCTGTCATTAGCCTGAGCAAGGATGTGGCTGCTCATGACTGGGTGATTGATGTCAAATGTAGTAGCAACATTAAATTTGTCTGAAATGGACAAAGAAAATCATTATTCACCGTAAAAATCTTGTCTAAAGTTCCCATCTAGCCGGAGCTGCTCCTAAATTACATTTGTATGAATTTTAAAATGTTTTTTTGAATTTCTTGGCCCATGATTGTTCCCAAGGTCACAAACTCAGAAAGCTGGGAACTGAGGCTTGCGGTGAAAAATGTGCCTGTAATATATCTTCATATTTGCAAATGTATTTTATTGCTGTCCATATCCTGTGAGAAAAATCCAATGTTCTTAAAAGACAAGCACTGCTTGTTATAGAGACACTTATTAATGTTTATTAGAAACTCATTTCACTAACATCCATGGCTTTATTGGAAGTTCCTTAAGTAGCAAATCCAATTTCCTTTCTTATGCTTGTGCTTACTTAATTAACATCAAAAATTGAATGAGGCAAAAACAAAGTTTGATATTCATTTTAATAAGTTATATAAAGTTAGCATAATCTCATTGAGGCCATTCTTCATCGCTGCAACTGCAGACACAAAGTGCCTTTGCAGCCGTGTGGGGTTTTACATCATATAGGGTAGATAACCTAGCAACTAATGAGAGAGCCAGGAGAGAAAGGAATTAATTTTCAAATAAACCCTTTATGGGCTGCCTTCTGGGGAGGCAGGACTTTGTGTGTGCTGGGCAGGGAGCTGGGGATGCTTGGGTGTAGAAAAGGGTTGGGAGGAGGTGCTGGGCAGGAAATCTTCAGAAAACCATGCAGCAACCTCATGTTGTGATGGCCATAAGGACAGAAAACAGGGATCAGCCATCAGAAAATCAGCCATGAACCACAGGTTTGGATGGCTGTGGGGACAGAAAACAGGGATCTACAGGAATTTTCCAGTGGCAGCACCTTTGGTGTGTGCAGCATCCCACCCCGTGGTGAGGTCAGCCCCACACGTGCACCAGTTAAGCTGCTCCTGCTGCACTCCTATAAAAATCTGCCCCTGATCATGTGATGTCTGTTGACCTTAGAACAAGCGTTATCATATTGGAAAGTAATGATAAAAAAATCCCCTACTACAGTAAAGCTATTATAAGCTGGAGTGTTTGTGCCATTACTGGGGAATATGGTATTGATTTTTTAATAAATTATGCCATAACCTACATTTTTGCCTGAGGTTAAAATTTAACACCAGAAGCAGAGGAAAGGTACAATGCATGGATATCAGAACAATGTATTTTACTCCACCCCAGACTTCAGCACATGTTTGAAAATCAAGAGTGGTGGGGTCTTGGTCACCATCATTTGTGATGTTCCCCCTCCCCTGGCTCCTGGGCAGGACTGAGGACACAGAGGAGCAGCTGTGGAACCACAAATAAATTTGCTCTGCTGCCCCATTTCCCTTCCAGACTGCAGAGGGTTCAAAAGGAAATTTTTCTGTTCCTTAGTTATATAATAATCTTGCTCCAGTAGTGCTGAATGTCAACAAGAAACATCTCAGAAGTAATTTTATGGAAGCAAAAGAAAGAAATCCCAACCCTACATCCATTGTGACATTTTGATATTTAAGTGAAACATTTTTTGTGTGAAAGTAGATGAAGGTTTTCTTTCTAACTTTCATTTTTAAAATTTCTTCTTAATTTTGGAAGGAAAAAAAAATCAATGTCCTCAATGTTTTCACTCTATCTCTTTCATTTTTAAAATTTCTTCTTAATTTTGGAAGGAAAAAAAAAATATCAATGTCCTCAATGTTTTCACTCCATCTTTTTTTCATGGAAGGGGAGTAAAATATTTAAAGAGAGAAAAGAAGTTCTACACTATTATTCTGGTGGCTAAATATAAATATCCATGTAAATCTTGAGCTGTATCACAGGTAATTAGGCAGGTAAATGGGGATGAAACCCAAGAGTGTTTGCTAGAAGGGCTTTCAGTGCAAACCAAAAGCAGCTCTGTGTGTATCAACATTCATCTCAGAGAGGGAAGGTGGGGAGGGACAGACATTTCTGCTTTGGATGGAGACCTGCTACTCCCATGTTGTCACCTTTGCTCCTGACACAACTATTTCAAAAGCTATTTTTGCCTCCCATTTTCCACCCAGTTAGCATCAAACAGCTGCTCTTTTCCTCATCATTCCCAGGAGCCCTGGCAATGGGATGTTTTCTTGGAGGTCCTGAGGATGTCACTCCTTAACACCAATGTGTAGGGGACAAAGGTGCCAAAAGGTGCCATAAGTAGAAATTATTGATTCAAAATGAAATTTTTGCTTCAAAATAATAGAATAAATGTTTTGATGCAGGTACTTGTGCTTATGCTTTTCCTCTCTGTGTACCAGGGAAAATTCAGGTGTGTAAATGCCATCACTTTGAATATTCTTATCCTTGAAGGTGCCCTAATTTGCAGCAGAAAGTTGATTGATGTCTGCAGTTCAGATCTCTGAACTCAGTCTGCGCTGCCCAAGGAGGGCAGGACACCCTGAGGTGGAATTTAGTGGGGGATATATCCAAATCTACCACAAATCACCCATGTGATGAGGATGTACAACAGGGTGAGCTGTTGGGAAAGCAGCTGAGCACAGACATGGAATGAGAGATCCAGGAAAAGGACATTTTTCCAGAAAAAGAAGAACTGATATGTAGAACGGAGATGGACTCACCGGCCCCACAAGTGAGAGCAAATTTCCTGTGACACAGATATCTTATTAATGCTCTACTGACAATGGGATTAACCCTCCAGGAGAGCAGCTCCAGCAGCCTGTAATCACAAGTGTGTTTGTCTCCCTAAACCAGCGTTTGTGTATCATCTCTACACAGGTGCTTGGAGACTGCTGTGGAAAATTTGCTCCCTCAAAGCAGGAATAAACTCAGACAATTTTTAGATACTTACAAAAATATCTTCTAAGTAAAAAATTTAAAAGTCTCCATTAGTATTAAACATTTCCTTTTCATGCTGTCAGTGCTGCCACAGAAAGAGAAATGTACCTCAGCTTGGCTCAAGCTTAAATTCCCTCTCTTCTTGTACTCTTTAAATAGCAGATTGTCAGCTTAAGAGACTTGTTGCTGGTGATGTCTGAGATTCATGACCCATCTAAAAGAGCTGGGAACTTAATGGCTGCTTTTCATATCCTGATAACCACAATGTTTTGTGTTAGAACCAGTGCTAGGCCTGGCTTTAGTGGGGCTGCTCCTGACTTCCTACACCTGTGGAAGCGGGGATGGAGGGGCTGTTGGCTCTCATGAAATCAAACAGCCGCAGCCAAAGCCGGGATTTTTCTCTTTAAGACACCTGTGCACTTGTGGAGCTGTGCTGCTTTGAAATTCCTGTCTGGAATATCTGAGACATAACACCCTAAAATTAAAAATCGCGTTTGAAAATTCATGCTAATTAAAAAGGGACGTCTGAAGCCAAACAGAAAAAATCAATGAACTTACTGGTCCTTCCTCAGTTAAGTAACAAAATTTGTTCAATTTGTTTTATGTCTCTAAGTGAGGACCCTTTTACTCACTTTGATTCATGGACAGAGGTTAGAAAATGGTACGGTGGAAAGGAAATTAACATTTAACCTGCCTGCCTGCATATCCGAGCTGATGTCTCAATGTGGTGCAGCTGTGAGTAAATTTTCCCAATAAACCAGACACAGAGTCTGTCATATTCATACAGCTACTTGTGCCTTCAGGAGAGCTCAGAGAGTTTTCTGGCTATTAGAGACCAAATCAGGAAAAATAATCTCTGCAGGGTGTGTTGCTGCTTGACATAAATCTGTATTTTTTTAGTTAAAATGTAAGGGGTTACATTGTTAGCCAGCACACATCACTGCAACTTCACAGACTTAAACCCTGACAGTGCCTGTGAAAATTGCTAATTTGCAATTTTAGTCTGGAGACTAAAAACTGGGGTTTTTTTTCAGAATACAGTTATTCAAGAAGAGGCAATGATAGAGCAAAACTGGCATCACTCCATATGATTGTGCAAATTAAACTTGAACTCTCCTTGTTAATCCCAGTCCAGGATCAGACCTATGTACGAGCAGACTTGAGGCCTTCTACATGTTCTTCCAGCCTCCCTAAAAGCACATTATAACAGGATTGGCTACAGCTCAGAGAGCCAAATAAAATATATACTCAATGTGATCACATAATATTTAGTTAATGCAATCATTGAGGTTTTCCTTCAACAAATGGCACGTGGGAGACTTGGTATCAGAAAAAGAGCTGCATCATTTGCTGAGAGAGTGGCTAAGAGTTTAAAATAAAAGTGCAGAGCGTATTTTTTATTTCATCAGGAAGTCTGAGGATCCTTCATGATGTTCCTCAATCTCGTTAACACTTCATTATGTCCTGTCAAACGTGCCTGCACTGCAGCCATGGTAAAGGTCAGCCCAAGGCATCTGAAGAACACCAGACACCTTTCAATTTTTTGATTTTTTAAAAATTTTTAAATTTTTAAATTTTTAAAATTTTTTTTTAGAAGAACAAAGATGAATGGTGAGCCAAGCATTTTGCAATGCGAAATAGAAAACTGAATAAAAATCACAAATCCAGCTTCTTTCCTTGCAAGCTGCAGTTTGCCATCCCCACTACAGAAAGTTGTGGCTTTGGATTTTTGACTGCCATGCTGGAGGTACAGCTTTATTAGTTTATTTGTTGCCACCATTGGAAGCAATTGCAATACCACAAATCCTCAATTCTGCCATCTGAGAGACAATCAGACAAGAAGAGGAAGGAGATACCCAGCTATAAAAGAAGAAGGCTGGTGTTTACACTCAGTGATGTGAGTAATCAGCTGTGATGGGGGGAAAAAGGCAGAAAAAAGGCCTGTAACACTTTAACTGGTGCTTTGAGAAAATATGTTTTTTTTTTTTTTTTTTTTAAGTTTGCCAGAGTGAGCCTGTGTTTAATAAGTTGAACGATTAGGGTCTTTTTACATTCATATTTTTGCTCCCTTCCTGGTAATAGCAGCCTAATCTCAGAGTAACAAAGACAGGTTCACAAGATCTTATTTCCCTGGAAATTTGAGGCCTGACTTCCTGGGAAGTCAGGGAGGATAAAGGAGCCTATTGCTCCTGCAGAGCATTTCTGAGAATGGCTGCAAGGTGAGACAGGCATCAGTCACAGCAGCAAGCAGGGATGCTGCCTATGGATTAAAACCCACAGGAGCTTGAATTTACCCAAATATCTGCCTAATTTTGTGGTTTTCACTGTCCTCTTTGGCTGCACTGCTGTGCTCTGTGCCACATTAACCACGTGCTTTCAGAGATTAGGATCAAATCTTGGTCCCACTCCCTGGCTAAGCAGTTTTGGATTATCCCTACAACATGTGACAGCCTTAAATTAGGACAACTGTCCCGTTAAGGGACTCCCTGCATGTGGAAAAAGCTGTGATCACCGCCCAGGCTGTTGCATTTGGAGGCAGAGTTGTCCTCCAGGCTGAGCTCTTCAGGTGCTCAATTCCTCACCTGCTGTTGGTCACCGTGAGCTGGGTGAGCCGGAGTTGTTTGAGGTCTTTGCCAGCCCAGTTCCATGGGCTGGAAGGAGTCCAGAGCCACCCCAGGAGCAGGACACCTTCAGATCTGCAGGGGGTGGCCGTGGCAAGCAGGGCCACAAGCCAGGGACAGCTGTCCCTTGTCACCTTGGATGAGGTGCGTGGGTCCCTTCCCATCACTGTGCTGAGTGAAGAGATTTTGTATCTCTTTGTTTGTTTTAGGTACATCCTTGATATTCCGGGTGCAGGCTCTTACTGGTATTTATGGACCCTGTTCCTACAGAAATACTTTGAGGATGTGGAATGTAGAAAACAAAAAAAAAAAAAAAAAAAAAAAAAAAAAAAAAAAGAAAGATAATGTTAAGATACAAGGCAGTGGCAGCACCTTCTACTGTACAAACACATTTCTGTTTCAAATGGGTTTTGGTTCTGTTCCTTTGTAACTATTATTAGAACTAATTTCAAGATAGTAGCTTCCAATGCCTTTTTCAGAGAGAGACGTGGAGTAAAGTACCTGTCTGTGGCAGAAAGGGAAAAAAAGAGAGCTGCAGAATGGAGAATAATGGTGTTTGAACCAAAAGGAAAAACGCTGTGTATGTGCCGTTAGATGCAGCCTTTTTGTTTGCACTTCATTTGATTATCAGTATTTTCAGCCATCTCAGGCATTAATACTCCCTGCAGGGAGGGGCAGGGTTCATAGCCTTTTCAAAGCAGCACTAATGAGTGCCTTTAACTTAATAAAATGATCATTTGCCAACTACTTACCATAATGTGAACTAGATGCTTTCAGTCCAGAGATTAAAAGGAGTTTTCTTTGCAAAAGCACTGTAGTTACTGCTACTGCATGTCATATAGAGATATATATAGAATATGTTAATGTTCATTGGTTTTTTTTTGTTTTTTTTTTTTTTGAAATCTTGAGACCTCTTAAAATAGGTTGGAAGGAGTTGTTAGAGTCTATATTGTTTCAATAATATATGGATTATCACTCTCTAAATACGCAATGACATAAAAGGCAATAATGCCTTTTATGGATCCCATGTGGCCTATTACACTAATGATCCATGAATAATGGGGTCACGGGATGAGTTTTGAACAGTGCCTTTCTTTGTTGGTTGTTTTTCTCATTTATTTACCCAGGAAAATTCAGTTTTAAGTGTCTGCTTTTCAGCAGGGTCCTACCATTTACTGAGTTTTCATGTGAGTTAATGGACACCAAAGGGGTCAAGTGACTTCCCAAAGGTTACACAGTGAGTCACTGGATTTGTCCAGGATAAAATACAAGAACCTCTGAGTTCTCTGTCTCTAGCTCTGACTGATGCTAAACCTGAGAGGTTTTGGATCAGCCTGACCTCCAATAAATCTCTGTTCCTGCTTTAAGGAGCAATCACAGCTTGGTGCTCAGTGGAGAAACATGAAGCTCCTGGAGAAACATTTCCCATATTTCTCAGGGAAACAACCAGAAAGAGCAGGAGCGATGCAAACAAGCTGCTTTGGTCCCGGTGACATAAATTCACTCTTAAATAAAACTAAACAACATGGATTTAAATAACACATGGAAGCCCAAACCCACAGTTCACCCAATGCCAATCCAAAACAAGAGCGTTTGTTTAGAACTCTTTATGTTTCCTACCTTCCTGCAGCGGTGTTCCTTTCACTCCAGCTGGAAAACCTCCACATTTTTCCTCTTGATTAAGGAGCAGGAGTTACCTGATCCCAAGGAGAACCTTGGCACTGCTGCTCCAGGCCCTGCAGAGGTGGAGGCTCAGTTGCAGAGGACGAGGTGTGTCCTGGAGAGCACCACCAGCTTCCTCTGGATGCATGGCTGCACAGGACGAGCACAGCTCACTATTCCTGCCTCCTCTCAAGCCTCTGCCAGGAGGAGAAGGGTTCCTGTGCTGAGCTGAGATTGGGAAGTGAAAAATTCCATGCCCTTGGCAGGTCTCCTACCTGGATATGCCCATGTTTGCTCAGCTGCAAAAACGAGCCCCCTTTTGGTGCCTCGTCTCCTGATTTTGTGTGTATTCAGAGCTCTGCAGCTCCAAAGGGTTCATTAATATTGTTTGTATTATTACTAACTACAGAATATTATTTCATGCGTTTAATGGAGTATAAAGCAATTACAGAATGTAAGGGAGTACGGAAATACAGAAAGATCTGCCTGGAATAATAATTTGATTGTGAAACTTTGTTGCTTAAAGACTTCAGGGTAAAATTGGAGTACAACATATGAGCTTTTAATGAAATGACTCCCATTACTTCGAGTCTAAATGGACAAAACCTACATAACACATGGAAAATTTTCATTTAATTAGCAAATATTTTGTATTAAGGCATAGCTGTCAAATTCTAATTTATCAAACAATGCTCAGCAATGAGCTTGGAGTGTTTCTAGCACCCGTGCTTCCGTATTTATACACCTCTGAGCTGGAAATCCCGTCAGTTTGACTGAAAACACATCAGGGGAATGCTGTTTCTCGCGGGTGCAGAAACACTGCAGAATATTCCTGCGAAATCAGACGAGGCACCTCTGATCCAGCTGCATCTCAGTGCTGCTGACATCTGCTGCTGGCTGGGGGTGGCTGGAGCACACGGGGGAAGGCGCTGAGGCCACCGAGCGTGTTCGAGCTGCTTCAGCAGGGAAGGAGGTCACCATCAATTAATTAATTAATTAATTAATTAACTAACGTGGCTCACGACTCTTTAAGCTGTGCCTGCACTGTGTAAACACTCTGCTCTTTGCTGGCTCTGCCTGGGCTCTGAGCGAGCCAGGGCTGCTGCTCCCTGTGAGAGCTCAGTGCCTCCAAGCACCTTGCTAAAAATCAGATTTCGGACCCCCAGTGCTGGGGAGAAGTCACACAAAGCCTCGCTGACAGCCACGCTGATCAAAGCACTGCCTTTTAAACAGTTTGGCTTATAATTATATCTTTACAGCTAACTGGGCTATCCAAATGATTTTCCCCTCTCCCCCTCCCCGAGTCTGCTGACCTGTGGCTAATGAGATTTGTGTTTCGATTAGTTGTAGAACATAAATTAACCAATCAATGAGAATGGATTCACATCCTTTCCTGTAAAAGAGCTCTGCTGCAGTGATCTGTATTTAATATTCAAATCAATTTCAAATTCTCAGGATGATTCTGCTAATATGGCAGGCTGGGACTCGCAGCATCTGTATCCTTGCCACAACCTGTAAATGTGGGATGTTTATGGAATTGCCCACTGACCTCCAAAGCCTTCTCTGGTCTCATTGATTTACTATTTCACTTAATAGTGATGATGAGAAGCTTAGGGGCTGGCAATGAAGCTGGGAAAGGCACGGGAGAGAACATTTTCCCTTCCTTTACAAGGGTGTTAAGGCTAAGCAGAAGTCCCAGGGCTTTGAGAAATGCTGTTTGGGTTTCGTCTGAACATTCTGGGTCCATTTTATTCCACCTCAAATTTCTCCTGTTCTAGGGATGAGGGTGAAAAATGGTCACCCATTTTTGGGTGCCAAAAAGCAGTTTTCTAAGGATGAGGTTCTTTAGTTTGCTTTCAAGGTAGAGAGAACTTTATCTTTTGCCTTGCTGTAATTGTCTCATCTGTACAATTAACCAGCATCTTGGCATAGAATGTGAAAATTTGTACAGTTTTCAAAGCATCTGTGGCCTTTATGGTACAAGTTCTGTTAGTACTGAAGCCACAGAAAATTAAATGTTCCCCAAAGAACTTCCAGATGTGTTTTATTCTAATAGGGTCATTATACAGTAAATTAAAAAGCAGGGTAAATGGAACTGTAAAATTTAAATTAGTCTAAAACCACATCTCTTTGCTTTGAACATTCATTTGTGGGGTTGCATTTGCAATAAATGTGAATTAGGCAGCTGCAATAACTGTTAATCATATATTTATAAAATAGTAATGAGGAAATGAATAGCAGAGTAAGACAGCTGCACATTTCTCTAATAGTATGTCAACTGTGAACGTAATAAGATGTAGAAAATTGTTTGGTGTTATGCTGATAATGCAGCTGAATGTAAGAGATCACTTCAACCTCTTAACTTTACAGGAAATTATATATAAAATCCATAAAAAGCCATAATAATACATTAGGCCTCTGAATTGCAGTCAATGTTTTTCTTTGCTTTGATTTTTCTGAAATGGGCCATACTTTTCCCAAAGTAATCTGCCAAAGATCACTGAGGCTTTTGTTTCAGTCTGCACTTTATTCACCATCTTGCAGTTTCATTTAAAAGACAATGCTTCTGAAAGCCAAAAGTGCTCTAACTTCCCTGCTGCAGGAATGCTCCCACATCCCTCTCCTTGAGGAGTTTTGCCAGGTCTTGAGCAACTCGGCTCTGAGCCCTGATGGGGTTATCACAGCTGAGAGCAGTGATCCAGTTCAGAACCCCACACAAGGCGTAGCAAGATAGGAAATTTAAATCTGACGTACACATTTTTATTATTTTATTTTATTTTCAGATGGGAGATGGCACAAATCTTTTTGGCCATCTTAAAAACTATAAAGCTATCACACAGTGGCCAGATAGGAGCAGAAAAAGTCCTTGGTGTAACCTTATCAAAGGAAATGTTGTTCATACAACATCACCACATTATCCTGAGCCCTCACGAGAGGCAGAAAGAGGGACACAGGATACAGATGGAGACATAGATATAGAGATGCATTCAGGTCGAATTCATCCTACAAAATTTTGGCCTTTTACATGCCAAAACAAAGCAAAAAATTGCTCTTATTAAATATAAATTAAAGGGTAAGCAGTGGAAATTGGGTTGTTTTCAAATTTTTCCTTTTTTCTTCCTTCTTTGAAACAGACGGTTCAATTCTCTGGGAGGAGCAAAGTTCAAGCTCTCATTTCCCACTGTACATTTCTGTGTTAGTGCCTCACAAAATAGCAGTTCATTTCTGGAAATCCTATTACTGTCCACACTCAAGCAGCAACTTTAACAGATACATCTGTTACCTGGCAGCTTCTTCCTACACAACTCCCACCTCTGAGAGTTAAAGCTTACAGTTTTAAAAGGAAAATTGAAATAGGCCAATTTTGAACAATGCACATTTTGGGGACTGGGGGAGAAAAAGAGCACATGCCACTGTCAGCCACAAGAGCCTCATCTCGCCTTGCTCTCGGGTCTGGGCAGACAGAGAAAACAGAGTGGTGCATTATCATTATCTCAGAGATGTTTATTTGGTGTGTGGACACTCAACCAAAGAACTAATGCAATCAGAAAGTTAAAATATATGGGCTGGAAATACAAATTCATTAGACGTACACAAAACGTATGCTGCAGTGCATCTGTCATTTAAATTAGATTTTGACAATTATATGGATGGTCTGGTTGAGATGACATACGATTTGCTCACTTTGTGCCATGATTTAATTATTGCCAAAGACGTGTGGAGTTAGGACCCGGTGGTTCTCTCGTGGCCCTGAGTGAAGTGGGGCTGCTCCGTCTGTCATACTTGGTGTTTGCTGCCTGGAAGATTTTTGTGTGTTTACATACATATATGTATGTGAAATATACATAATTTTGTATTTTATCATGGAATTATTGTGTGCCTGCAGCCGGGGGAACTGATGCAGATCTTTCCACTGACCTCAGCAGGGCTGGGCCTCGCTCCTTCCCCGCGCATCGCCCTGGAGGTGCTCCTCATGGAAACCACACATTTTGCCATTCAGGATCCAAAGCAGAGCCAGGTGCTCCCCAGGCTGCTCCAGCCAAGCCCAGGTGCTTTTTTACCTGGCCACGAGCACAGCCATCCTTTTCCTTGCCATCCTGGTCCAGCAGAAGGACGTGCTGGCTCTCCATCTCCTCTCTCTTGGGATGCTGTGGTGGACCTGAGCTAAGCTGGGCCATTCCAAATTTGCAGAAACATCTTCTCCCTCCCCACCATCCTTCCAAGAGATATCATCAGTGACACCTTGCCAGTTCCTGGTGTGTCACTCTGGGAGTTTGGCCAGCCCTGTGTGAGGATCTCCAGATGTTCCTACAAATCCTGGATGGAATCATTGCTCTGGTGGAAACCCTGCTGGTACCAAGAGGGTCTCAGCTCCTCCTCACTCCATCCTTGCTCTTGCCTGATGTTCATGAGCAATTAATACTCATGTTCAATAAATAAATTGTTCAAACAATAAATTGTTCATGAGCAATAAATACTCATGTTCATGAGTATTTATTCATATTTCAAACATGCATAAAAAATGCAGCATCAGGCACGAGCATTTGGACAGAAAAACGATGGTGACTCCTCTGTCTGAACACTGAGCACATATTAAAACCCCCCAACTATTAAAATGGAAGCATGATTTGATAACTTCTTGCAAATGCAGTAAATGCCACTTCTTACAAATGAACACTAGCAATCAATTTAATTTCTCAAATAAAATGATTAAATTGCCGTTATTGTGGAATCATTATTTTATTGCTGAAACCTTTTAAAATGTTAATTATTGTGCCCCTTCAAAAGCTTTCATCTTGTCTGACTTTGCTCTTATAGAAAAAAGTGTCTCCTGGTTGTGACTTGCAAATTGAATGAAAATTCATGCTTTACGTTTCCTCTCTCTCTCTCTCTCTCTCTCTCTTTTTTTTTTTAACACCTGCAACTGTTCTCCTTGGCTGTAATATTTATATGAATTTAACTTTAATTTTTCTCTGCTTTCATCTTCTGAATTAGTCAGTATAAAGCATAGAACACTCCTTCTCTGCTGCTTTCCTGTTTATTTGCTTTAACAATAGATTCATTAACTAGATTTTGCTGCTCAAGCTATGCGGACACATCCATTTCAAAGGAGGCTTTAATGGCATTTCATATTTTTCTACATTAAGGAAGATTAAAGTATATTACAATACCCTTTACTGCTCTATTTTCTTCATTTTAGAAGTGGTCAGTTTTTAAATTTTTTTTCCCTCTTTCTTTCATCTGCAGTGCTCAATAAATTGTCCAGGCCTTTCAGATGATAGTTACAGCAAATTGAGTTCCATATTACAACTCTGAACCATTGTTTAGCCCATCATCAGTCAGATAAAGCACTCCTATTCACACAGGACATCAAAAGAACAAATATATGTTCAAAGTGGCTAAAAAGATTACTGTGACTTGGATATATCATTTTGTTAATTGTTAGTGATTATTCTGCTGGTCTAGAGGTGGTGAATTTGCTGACTCTGAGCTCATGCTTGTGATGTAATCAGAGGGGAATATATAGATATTCACGGCTGGAAATTACACCATTCAAAAAGGGTCAGGTCTATCATCTTCTAATAGCTGGAGGTGGACTAATAGCAACATTTTAATAAGAAGGAAGATGCAGGCTTGATGTCTTCATCTCGCACGTGTGGAAAGGCGTGAAGTGCCCCGGGAATTTCAGCTCAGATCAGTCTGAGGGTGGTGGTGGGTGCTGAGCCAGGCTCAGCCTGGCTGGGCTGTGCCTGCACCTGCCCCACTGAGAGCTGGGGCTGCTGGCCAGGTGGGATGGCTGAAGGGAAAGCTTTTGGGTCCTGCTGGCGCTGAGAGTGATTTGGTTTGTGTGTGTTTAATGCTTTCCACTCGGAGCTGTCCCCCGGGGGTGTTTCAGTGGCTGCCAGCACCGGGGGCACCCCACTGACCTGATGGGTCTGTCCCCACAGCTGTGATGGGGAGGGACACAGAGATATAAAACCTGAGACCCTCCAAGGTGCTGAGGTGACTAACTCACAGGCTGGAGAGAAACACCCAAACATCTGTCCCTGAGTTAAAGACCCAGAGAAGGAAAAAAAAATAACCCCACCAGAATTTCCAGCTCCCAGGCACTCATGTTTTCCTCTTCAACCACTGGCACTTGAGTATCTCTATAAAAACATGCATCTTTGCAGGATATAAAATGAACACTTTGCAGGTTTCTGCTCTTCAAAGGTAATTTTGGGAATCTTGCAAATGCAAAAAGCTTAAGGATGAAATTTTGAACGGGTGCTGCCTGAAATTGCAGGCTGCATTTCTTTGCTTGTGTGTTTTACCCTGCACTGGGTAAAATGGAGAGGCAGCACTAAGAAAGCCTGAGCATATGAAAGGCTGGAAGACAGATTTTCCAACAGAACAATTGCAGGGTGTAGGTTTTAGGCAATAAGCAGGTAGCCTCGTTCTCTCAAAAGAAGAAAGAAAATAATGGAAAACTGTAACATTCATTTGGAGGCCTCAAAGGCATAAAAAACCCAATTCCAACTGTTATAGGTCCCTGCAGGAGTCTACAAAGGAACTAAGCTTTTTAAGTAAGAAAACTAGATTTTGGCCCAGAGGGCCCTGTCATTGCTGCTTAATAGATGAAACTCTTTTGATACAAATATGCTGTTTACTTCTCAGCTTCAGCTTTCATAAAATATAACCTTTTTATGATTTACGACCCCTGAAAAAGTGCAGGATGGATTTTTAGCTCTGAATTGGTTGAATGTCAACAAGAAAAATATAGATAACATATAGAAATAGCAGGGTGTTAATGCCACACAAAATGATGAAATTATTTTGGTTTAGAAAAGTTAAGTTTGTTCTTAAAGTTCTTCCTGAGTGAAACTGAGGAAAGGGTTTGCTGGTGAAGCCACGGGAGGCTTTGCATGATGCAAAATGTTAGGGAAGGTTTGGATGGGATTTTGGGATGGAATTGTTCCCTGTGAGGGTGGGCAGGCCCTGGCACAGGGTGCCCAGAGCAGCTGTGGCTGCCCCTGGATCCTTGGAGAAATCCAAGGCCAGGTTGGACACTGGGGCTTGGAGCACCTGGGACAGTGGAAGGTGTCCCTGCCATGGCAGGGGTGGAACTAAAGGAGATTTAAGGCTCCTTCCAGCCCAAACCATTCAGAGCTTCTCTGCCTCCTTTTTGCTCTAAGACAGCATTTGTTTGCCTGGAAATTGTAAAACCAATGTCACAGAACTGAGATGTGGCTTCAGGAAGGGACAATGTTCGATGGGGCTGGTGACACCTCAGGTATTGCCCAAACTAAGTTTTACTCATGTGACCACTTCAGATTCATTATTCTAATGGGAAATTAAGGTTTAAAGACATCTTCTAAAGCAATTTTTTATAAGGTCTCTTCTTATTTGTAGTGATTATCAAAATAAAACTGAAATTACCAGAAGGGCTGTAATCTCCCTTCTTTATTTGCCCAAGTTATTCTCTTTCCTCTTGATAACCATATTGATGCCTATGGACAAGTTGTAATATATAGACATGTTTTACTATATTGGCCAGTGATTGAAAAGAAACACAAATAAATGTTTGTGTTGTGAAATGAAAAAGAAAGTACTGGAGCTTTGAAGACTGAGACACAAGTGTAAATATGAGAGAATAACCATTGCCAAGAGAATTGCACACATTTTTTTTCCACTGTTTTCTTCTTTATGTTATCTTTTTTTGCAGCTTCTTTGCTTGGCATTAACAATGTACTTGTTTTTCAGGTGGCTTTTCTTGTGTTGTTTGTGAACCTGCTGAACAACAACACAAAAAAAATGTTGATTTTTCTGGATGCTTGGGGAAATAGCCTGATCCCAGACAAATTGCCCGGGAAGTCTCAGAAATGACTTAGCCTGCCACAGAGGCAAGGTTGTAAAAATTGAAAAGGTTTTCACTTTTGACTCTTCCAACTATTGCAGAAAGAGACATTTTCTGGTGTATGGTCTCAGAAAACTGTCACCGAGCAAATTAAAATAACAAAAATATCCATCTGTGAACCCTCACACATCCAGCTTTCCTGCCCTGCTGTGTCTCAGGGAATTAATCAGCCAGGATGTGCATGGTGTGCTCACCAATGGTGACTGGTACCCAGTAGCTGCAGGGCTTTTACAGAAAATATTCCCAGGTACTGGTGCTGGAAAACACAATATTCCACTGGTCTGGAAGCTCCATGCTCTGTATTACAGAAAAGAGGAAGGGAAATGAAATGGATAGAAAGGCACAGGAGAAGCAGGGATGCTGGAGTATTGTGTGTCCTTCACAGTGTTTACACAGCTCTGAGGATTTTTGTGGAGTCTGAGCACAGGAAAACCACCTGGGGCTCTGATTCCTCAGGTCTTGGTGCAGCCTGATGGATTGGGAAGGGACCTGCAACAGCCAGGCCAAGGCTGCCCAGGACAGGATGTTCTGCCTGAGAATTGTCCATGGGACATCTGGGATCCTGTCCTGGAGCAGGGAACCTCTCTGAGTTTTAACTCTGAGTTATGTGGTTTTCCTAGGAGTGGTTGGAATAAGCAGGATGAGCTGTCTCCTCTCCTTCACTGATTTCTGTAAAGCCTGGGAGGTTTTAGGCACGTGGTTGAAATTTAGTGTGTGGTTTAAATGCTTACCTGGGTGCCTCTGTCCATTTTCCATTAGCCAATCAGTCAATACCTGCACAGAACTTTGACAATCCCATGGAGGAGGAGCAAGAAGGGAGGCAGACAAACTGGGCATCACCCAGATGTTCAGAGTTGCTTGGGAACACAGACAAAGTAAACATTTGCCTGAGGGAATCTCTGAAAGCACCAAACCAAAGAAATGCTGCAGGTCTCTTGGAGATGAGAAGTACAGAAAACTTCAGCTAAAACTAATTTAGAAACAGTAATTTCCATTAAGAATAACTTTTGAACTTTTCACTTCAGCTGTTTCTCATGGATTGGTCTCTTCCTTAAGTGTACATACTAATGAAAATAAGTAAGTTTATCTATTCTATTCTATTCTATTCTATTCTATTCTATTCTATTCTATTCCATTCCATTCCATTCCATTCCATTCCATTCCATCCCACAGGAGAGGTGTTGGTGACATATATTTTACTGCAACAGTGCATCTGATCTGCCCCCATGCCTTTGAACATGGACAGACACATCCATGGGACGCTACAGCCAGCAGCAATTTGTGTGAGCTTGGACTGCATTCAGCCTGGAAATGACCCACCCCATGAACTCCATCAGCAGTATATTTTCATACCTATCAGCCTTGGAGCTGTGGAAACAAGAAGGAATTCAGCAGCAGGGTGGTTTGTACTGCATGGGTAAGAGAAGGATAGAAAATATCACCTGTTCCTTCCAGGGTCAGTCCTGTCCCTGCTCCCAGCCCTCCTTAGTCACCTCCCTTCCATGTTTTACTCTCACTCTGATTGAGAATCTCTTGAGGTAGTTTGGGAACTATTTATGAGGAATGGGATTTTAGGAACATGCAGTTTGCTTGCAGTTATCCATGTGAAGGAGCAGAGTCTGGCCATTGCAGGACTTTTTCAATGGATGTGCTAGAGTGTTTCCCTTTGATGCCTGTTTCAGGTACAAATCATAATATTGGCAGCTGGAGCAAGTGACCCTCCCCTGGGTTTGCATGGAAGAGTTGCAGGAAAACTTACTGAATCACAGAAAAGTTACCACCTTTCTTATCATTGGGAACTCATCCATAGCCATTTCAACCTACCTTTCCCAAAGTGCTTTCCTGTATCTTCAAGTAACCAGCTGATTCCAATATTTCTAATATTAGAAAATATTAGAAATTAAATTATTAAATATTATTAATATTATTATTCTATTCTAATATTTACACAAAAAATATTTCACCTTCCCATCAGTTCTTTTATTTTTTCCTTTTCCAATTTATAGCAAATTTTACCCAGTTATTTGAAGGTTGCTTTTGATGGGAAAAATCTCTGCTTAATAAGGATTCAGCTAAAACCTGACATCTAAAAGCAGAATGCCAAATGGCAAATCTGGGGCTGTGATTCATTGGTGCTGGGGGTGTTAATTTTACCTTGGGAGCTCATTTAGCTGAAGGCTCTGTGCTTATGTCCTGCTCAATGGCCTTTGGAGAAAGAGAATTTACTTTACTTGTCTACTTTGAGGATTTCTGCTAGAAATTTGGTAGTGTTTCATTTTCAGGTGGAAAAGCAAAGGACTATTCAGATATTCTCTTGAAGCTGTTCTGAAAAGTGGCTCATAATGACAGGATCATAAAGGTCACATGCTATTTTCTTTCCATAAATCTGGCTATGGAAATGTTACAGGTTTTCCTGGTTTTACCCTCTCTCTTGCTGCAGTGAGGGTGTCAGATTGGGTTTGGCTCCTGTGGAGCTCCAAATGTTGGAAATGAAATGCAGAGCACAGAGTGCTGCTGCACCTCCTTTTCATTAGAGACTGGGGTTGGGAATAGCAACTGGTGGGAGAGAAGGCTCATTCCAGCAGGGATGGGTGAGGAGGATCCTCGTAATTCATTGGAAAGTGTTCTTTAAACTTCAAGGAACATGAAGGATGACAAACCCTTTGCAGCCAGGCAAACAAGGTGAACATACAAATTGGTCTCGAATTTTTGGTCCTGAATTTTTGGTGCTGAACTTTATTTTCTACTGAAATAAACCGGAAGTTATAGGAGTGTGTGAGCTGCTAAATCCATGTGATCTGGAGCTAATAAAAACCAACAAAATTAGTTTTATAGAATTACAGAATGGTTTGGGTTTGAAGGGACCTTAAAGGTGATTTAATTCCCACTCTCTGCCATGGCAGGAACACCTTCCACTGTCCCAGGCTGCTCCAAGCCCTGTCCAGCCTCGCCTTGGACACTTCCAGGGATCCAGGGGCAGCCACAGTTTCTCTGGGCACCCTGTGCCAGGGCCTGCCCACCCTTAAAAGGAAGAATTTCTTCCCAATATCCCATCCAACCCTGCCTTCTCCCAGAGGAAGCCATTCCCCTTGTCCCATCACTCCAGATCCTTGTTCAAAATCTCTCTCCAGCTCTGTTGGAGCCCCTTTAGGTGCCGGAATGTGCCAAAAAGTCCCCCTGGATGTCTTCTGGATCAAACAGAGGTAAGTAAGGACCCCATCTCTGCCTTTTCATGGACTATGTTTTTCTTTGAAAAAATAAAGGAAAATAAACTAATGGCTTATAAAATGTTGCTATCTATCAGAATTCCATAGAAAACCAATCAGGATCCTTGTTCTGGAATAACATCTGTTTTTCCCTGGCTTAGAGCTGGTTTATTAATAAGAGGAGCTGGTGTTTACAAGGGTGTGAGCGTGGAGCCAGGGTGGGGTTCCAGTTCTGAGCCTGATAATGACCCCTCAGCAGCTCCCAGCTTGGAGACCCAAACACAACACTCCGTGCCCTGCCCAGAGCAGCAGGAGCGCTGGAGTCAGGGTGTCCGTGGAGGATGGATTGCTCTGCAAGAGCTGCTTGGGATTATTTCTCCAGACAGACAACTTCTAAATCTGGCTTTTCCTGAGTGTTGAGCCTACATTTGAGGCTGGTTGTGTTTATGTGAGTGAGTGTGAGCAAATGGCTGCTGGCAGGAGGACAAGCCCCCTTTGTCCCAGACACAAACCTGGCCAGAACTTGGGGTTTTTTCACATGTAGTTCATAGCCAAGACTGTGAAATCCACCCGATTTATAAATTTACTGGTCAGAGATGGAACTGGGTAGTAAAAGGTAGTAACTGAGATTGATCCTATAAAACACAGCATAGTTTGCATTTTTAGGACAATTTGACCTTTTTTTAGCTGTGGCCTTGTTACAAGTCAACAGAGCTCAGTGTCCTGTTTATTTAATTCCTTCTGTGATTTGAGTCGACATCAATGCTAATCATGTGGACCTGGTTAGTCACAAAGAGCTGCATTAATTGGAACCTTAACTGATATTTCTGGGACTGTGATATCTGATGTGACACATAAGTAAGCATGAATGGAGATCAACATTTTGTTCTGGAGGAGCTGTCCTGTTTTTGTCCATGGTTTTTGCTTTTTTCTGTATTTCTCAGGTTTAAGTGTCATGTGTTTCTGATTTTTATATGTTTAAATTCTCTGATTTTATTAAATTTATTTTTATATACATCGATATTATATATATATATATATATATTTGCTTATAATTATATTTATGCCCAAGAATGCACACATTTTTAAAAGATAACATTTTAGACCCAAAAGGACAATGTCTATAATTCACAAATCTCTCTGTAAAGAAGTATTTACTAATATGGGGCAGTACCTTAAGACCTGGGGGAAAAAAAATGATGTGTTACAGTCATCCCAAGGGAATCACACTTATTTAATACCAACAGTGAATTTGGTCAATTTTTTCATGGCTGTTTTTGAGCCAAAGCAAACATCCCAAAATGTTTGCTGATGGAAGAAGTCCAGGTGAACTGCACAATTTATCTGAAGGTTTTGCTTGGTTTTGCTTGGTGTTGTTGGGGATCAGTGACATCACCAGGCCACAGGACAGGTTTTAGTGATGCTGTAGATGCTGTTAAACTCTGTTAAAACCAGTGTGAACTAAACATTTGCAACACAGCCAAGGATGTGTCAGGTTATTTTTTATTTTTTTCAATCATTCCCCCACATTTGTGGAAATTAAACAATCCTTTAATATGAAATCATGGTTAAAACTTAATGAAATTGGTATGTATTACCCATGCTTCACCACTGCAAGTCCATTCCTGATAATGAACTCACAGAAAGTGTGAGACTCTTCTGTTGATTGTTTGTTGGCCTGGGGAACACAAGCAAGGTCAGCCTTAGCTCAATCCCCTGCACAATTACCACGCCTGGTGTCACTAATTGGCCTTTTAATGAAGAGATCCTGGGTAGGTTTTAGTCCACTCCAAAGCTGGAAACATAATTTCATCAGTAATTCTGCCACCCTGGTGTCCTCTCACATCCTAGCACTTCCTGCTCACCAGGGCTAGCCAAGGTAAAACCCAAATTATAATTTAAACCTGGTTTGTCTGTGGCTCTGACTCTCACAGTGCAATGGGGCATTCATAAATGAGATTAAAGCAGCCAATGGCTCACAGATCTCTCCCATTCCTTTGCACTGATATCCTGGAAATCTGAAATTTATTTCAGGCAATTTCAGGGCTCACTTGTAGAGTAGCTGGAAATGCTGCTGTGGCAAAATTGACAAATAACTTACTCTGAGAATTTCCAGTTCTCTTCTGCTGTTGTTATTTCCTGTTGGACTGAGACCTACAATCACTTGCACGTGTGACTAACAAGCATCTTGCATATATTTGCTCTCTCTTGGAAGCATTTGCAGCTTGAGGTTTCTAGAGTAACTGCAGCTCAGGCAGGATTTTTGTTCTTTTTGCAGGAGAAGTGCTTAATTGTGGGCCTGAATCTGGACCTTACAGTAGAAATAATATCTATATAAAGGAAATGCTGAGATGAGTAATAAAGAGCAATCTTCCTGTGAGTAAATAAAAATTACAAAAGGAAACAATAATCAATACATTTTATAGTTCAAGAGTTCAGCACATGCTGTTTCAGTACAGTACAATGGATGGGCAGCCTCTGTGGATTATGAATTCCCACATTTATGTGGAAACAGAAGTAAATAACTGAAACAAGAGTCATGTTGCAAGAATGTAAAACCAAGCTGGACTTAATGGTGTGCTATATTTAAAAGAGTGATGTGATCCAAGGAGTATTCACTTTATCTTTTCTTTCAAGCTTGGCTGCCTGCAACCTGCCAGGACCAGCTAATTCAAAAGAAAGCATTTTTCTCCATTCCAATCGCCAATAAAACACAATATGCACTCCACTTTGTCCACTGAGTCCCAGAGCCTGGTGTTACCAAGCATAAATGTGTTAATGATGTAAATAAACTGCTTTTCTCCTTTGCCTGCATCAGGTAGAGAAGAAGGGCAGGGCAAGGCAGTGGTGCAAAACACTCCTGCAATTCTTTTTTGGAGGGAACAGATGGCTGAAAGCTTCTTGCCATCTTGTAAAACCTTTTCTCTTTATGAGCCAGGTATAGAAACACCATCAAAAAGCCTGGTCTTGGAACACCTATTCAAAAGCAGATTTTGTGTATATTTCATCACCTCTCCTCCTTCCCTGCTTCTCCCTCTTCTCCTGCTGCTCAAGCTGCTGTTTCTGCAGTTATCAGCCAGGGCTGACTCCAGCTTTGGTCCCTTCCACCTTTCCATCAGAGAAGTGATTTGCTGAGCCCATCGGTGATTCCTTTCAGCAAGAAGGGTATTGCAGAGGGTTTGGAATGGTTAATGGGCTCCCAGCCTTGCTGCCATGACATCTCTTGGGCAGGCAACACGCAAAGGGTCTGCTCTTCCCCACGAGGAGAGCAGGGCTGGCTGGACCTCGTGTCACCTGGACATGGAGGGGTGCAGGGCTGGCTTGCCCTGATGAGGAGCCAGTGTTGAACAGGATTTTGGGCTGGAAAGGCTTTTGTATAACTAAAAATCTCCTTAGCACAGGGTTGCAGGCACCTTGCAAGAGAAGAGGTGAGACCCTGGTTTGGTTAAAATGTTCCTGTTCTCAGGGATGGATCACTTTGGCTCTGGGGGATGGTCTGGTTCCAAAGTGAGGAGCCTCATGCATAATGTGGATTTTGATTTGATGAAACATGTCCCATTTTCCAGGTTAGCACTTGTTTTATCCAAGAAAGGCTGTATCTCCTCATGCATTAATGGTCTAGGCTTGTACATCATGTCCATGTGATAATGCAACCCAGGACATTATAGATGAAAAAAATTCTGACATAGATGTACTTTGTAAAACCTATATTAAAAAAACTGTAATTTAGAAAAATGGTTCTTGCAGTGTCACGTTAAGAATGAACAATTTTGAATAAAAAAAACACCACAAAAAGGATAAATTTTGAGTGCTTGGCTTTGTCAGACAAATACTATCCTTGTAATCTTCATCAAAATCAATCTTATAGAGATAGTAACAGTTGTGCCCTTGTTCTAATATAGCAGAGCCATTTTGTTAATTCCCCTGTATTTTGTGAGGTGCATGGAAAATAAATTTTATGAGCAGGTGCTCGCTTACTTTATATGGGAAGTATTAAATTTGATACCACTTTCCTTTAATAAGCCCAGATAATGGCACAAAATCTGAATCTATTATCACAAGGAAGAAAGTAACAAGGACAGAAAACGAAACAAATGTAATTTTTTCTTATTACAACGCTCACATTTCAAACTTGTGGAGGTGTCTGTGCTTTACTTTGTAATAACTACTGTGACTGCATAATACCAGGATAGAAAAAGATAAATTTAAAAAAAAATTTTTAAAAAAATCACTGATAGCCTATTCAGGGCTGTGTCTTTGTGTTCTCATGGCAGCCCATCTCTTTAAGTAGGTTGAGTTGAACAACTACCCAGCAGGTGAAAAAAATATTCTGCTACCAGCATATTGCAATCTTTCATTAAATGGTTACCAAATAATCCTATGGAGTGGTGAGCCAGGAATGTGTTCCTACCTGCTGGCAGCTATCTTTGCAAAGTGTGAGGTACCAGTTGTGTGGATACAGAATGATGCTTTGCAATAAAACCCTGTGCATTTCCTCGGGTTCCCTTTCTCCCCCAGCAGCTGTAACATGCTATGAAAATCAGCCAGCAGAACTAACACAAATGACATAGTAAACATGCAGGCAATGATTTTTTTTTTTCCCCCCAGTGCATACAATATTATCCATTAGCCTGCAAGCAATGCTGTTGCATTCATATTTAGGGTAATTTTCACACCAATATTGTAAATGCAAGCCAGATCTTTCACCAGCTGGTTTAATGGCTGAGTTCAGGCAAAGAAAAGAACTCTGATATTCATCACCAGATTTTGCTGTCAGAAGTGACATAAATTTGTGTCCTGTAATTTTTTTTTATAGGGAAATTAACACAGCTCCTTCATCTGATGTGAATGGAACTTAGGTGAAATGAAAAATTAAATACATGTAGAAGATGTTTGGTGCATGAAATTTACTGACACATAGCAGCAGTTTCTTTTCCATAGTTCCAAGAGGTGCTATTTGCTAAAGTCTTTCATTTTAATTTCCTGAGAAAAAAATCAATAAAAATGTTAACTCAAGTGATAAAAGGTATAGTTTGCTCCTGAGATGTTTAAGATTTGTGCCAAAGAGTCTACAGAGCACCCCATAAAGTCCTTCTGTGCTATTGCTTTACATCTTGATGGAGCGCAGTGCTTGACAAGGTTGCTTGAGGTGATCCCAAATTCTCTCTCCTGTACCCAGATAAACCCCCTGCAGCCTCACATCCCTGTTGGAAACTGGACTCCAAGTGCTGTTCTAACCCCACTCCTACTGCTCTGGCTGGGCTCTGGGATCAACTCCAGTTTGGCTGTGGCAAAAATGTTCATCTTTCTTTCCTAAATTTCACATCCACTGAGCTTCGAGCACCCACCCTCTGCAGTACAGCAAAGGGGGCTGGATACCCTGAAATGATGGTAACATGGACACATTCAGCCATCCATCCAAACCCTCAAACCCCAACTCCTTCCATATCTAAAAAGAACAAATCCATTAAGAAATATGGGCAACAGAGGAAACAAAAGAAAAAAAAAATCCAACAAAACACCTTTGCTGGGACCTTGGGCATAAAATTTTACCCATTAGGGGGTTTGGGGTGACTGAGTTATTACCTCTGAAAAAACCAACATTTATGATGGAAATTGTGACAGAGCTGTGTGAGTGGCACAGTTATAATTAACTCTGCATTCAGAAGCCTTTCATTAATATTGTAAGGATTTTTTAATTAAAACAATTGTATTAGTTTATGGAAAGTACTCTTTCCCTCAAGTTGTCTCATACAGAAAATATTCCAAATGCACTCCTTTTTTTCCTTTCCCTCTTGCTTTCTCATGAGCAGGTCTTATCCTTCCCTTCATTTTCTTTTACTGCTAGACCCCCATAGCTTTTCCCCAGACTCAAACATGAAGGTTTTGCCTTTGGATTTTGAGTCTTTTCAGGTTTTGGAAGCTCTGTGGGTCAAACTCCATATTTCTGTTCTCTGGACTGTTTTGTCCCCTGCTCAGAAGCTCAGCCTGGTTGTGCACAGCTGCCCTTCCATCCCTCCCTGCACCAACATGTCAGCTCTGCCCTGGGGGGTTTCTGGGTGAAGAAATATGTTGGGTTTGCTCACAATGTTTGGAAAACTTTTATCCATGGCAGCTCTTTCCTTCTCAGCTCACTTGGTGGAGCAATCTTGGTTTATGGGATGTTGTCTAGGTGGGATTGTCCAGGATGGTCTCAAACCACGGGAAAAAACCTCCCTGCTCTCCAGTTCTCCTTGGCAAGGCCTAAAGCTCAAGTGGCCTGTTAGAGAAATAGGTTTACCAATGACAGTTGGACCTGGCACAGAAAACTTGTGGCTGTCCCATCCCTGGCAGTGTCCAAAGCCAGGTTGGACTGGGCTTGGAGCCCCCTGGGACAGTGGAAGATGTCCCTGCCCATGGAACTGGTTGGGCTTTAAAGTCCATTTCCACCCAAACCATTCTGTGGTTTTATGAACAGCAACCATGCAAAGATGTTGCTCACATTTTAAATATTACTGGCTATTTCTTACCCACTATGAAAACCATTATTTTTAGCTTGATGTTTGCCATTTTTACTAACTCAAATAAAACTGGAATTCAGAATATGCCCTTAATATTTCACTTATAAACAAGAGCATACTGATCATGCTTGGTGCAGATGAAACAAGGTTTTCTATGAGAAATGATAATTTGTTTTGGAAGGAAAGGCTCGTGCAGGCAGAGTCTTCAGCAAACTCTGCATTCGACTTTTCAGTATATCACTAAAATGGTGCTAAAACAACATCACTGCTGACATGCAGGTGGGCAGGTGAAATGGTCACAGGCACATAATAAATTGTACCAGCATATAATAAACCTATTTCTCATGTACCTACAACCTGTATAACTTCCCATCCAGATAATACTTCAGAGTATGATAATTTATTGAGAGACTACATTTCTCATACATAAAACGATTTGTACACAAGAAGAAGCCCAATGTGAATAATTTAACCAACCGCTGAGAACTGATAGAAAGCAGAGTCTGCAAAACAAATGAGACCCCATACAGATGCTTCTATTGACTTATACTTGAATTCATTTCATCTTTATTTTATTTCAGCTCTACCTTAGGATTTTTTTTTTCTGTAATCCTCTGTCCAGAATATGACACGGGTAACTTTTGAGCAGGCTCATCATTTGAATAATCAGCCATTTAGTGACATGTCTAGTTCTGTTTAATGACTGAATCTGTAAAAGTATGACCTCAAGCACTGGTTAACTTTAAAATAGCTGTGCCCACTGCATGACATAGCCAACAGGAAGCCATTAGAGCTCCAGCAATTACCATTTACATCCATCGACGAAGTCCCTATTTTATTTTAATCTGCTTAAGTACATTTTCTGCACGAGGTTAAAATATAAATCCCTTCTCCTGAACAAGACTGGTTTTCTGGCTGACTTGAGAGCACAATTTACAACTGATTTAATTTGTTCTTCACAAACATTCCTAATGACATTACCCTGGTGCATATACTGACTGCCTCCTCTTATTCCATTAACTCCCAAATCGGGTTTAAAGACCATATTGATGCTAGATGTTATTATGGGTGATTATCAAAACAACAGACAATGGGGCAAAGTGTTTACTAACTGGTTTATATATAATTTCTGTAATAACTACAACAGATGGTAATGCTACAAACAATAAATCAAGCTTTTCACTGCTGAAATAAATTGGCAGCCTGCAGTACAGAAATGCTGTATGTAACTATATACAGATGCTTCAGTCATCAACTGTATTGTTCATCTTATTAGAAAATGGGTCTGTTACTGCTATTACAGGAAATCTTTCCATTTGCAATTACAAATGTATATTTTCAATTGAAATTGGTTTTAACTGCCAAACTGGTTTAAGTATACTTTAACCTTTAATTACAAATAGAGTTATCACATACTGCCAAACTGGTTTGAGGCATTTGTTTGTGTCTGTGGAAGTTCCACCTCAAATTGGGTTTCCACTCCCATAAATATATTTCTGCCCTTCAAGAATCCTTTGGCCAAAAGACATTTGCAGCAACTTTAGGAGTTAATTCAATATTAGCAGCATAAAAGGATGTTTTATCCGACAGTGCTTAAAACAGCATCAAACCTGCAATTAATTCCGTTCACTTTGGTTTGTAGTAATTCATCAAAACATTTACCTCCCTACCCTGCCTCCTTTCCAGCTCCTTTCTGGGGAGCTCACTCCAAGTCTCTGTACTCATGTCACCATCTTCTGGCGTCTCCTGGAGCTCCTGGGCTGCAGGGAGACACCTCCAGTGTCCTTGGGATGGAAGTTCTGCTCCTCAAATCTGGGAGGAAATGTTGGCAAACTTGAGGGATCTGCCATACTATGGACCACAGGAACATTGCCCAGTCAGAAATGAGAATTTTATTACAAATGAGAAATTTACTACGAGAAATGGGTAGGATTTTTAGTGTCTTTCCCCATTTTATGACTCCTTTGAATTGTTCTTTGCATAAAGGTAAGGCTGTGAAAAGAAGATGGAAAGAGTGAACACGTCATGTTTTCACAAGCAGGGTTGTGACTGTGAACTGACAGTCACACCTCCAGGTGCCTAATTCACACTGATTTTTAATTGGATTTAACATCACCCACTGCTGAGAGGGTGATTTAAAACACTGTAAGCATCTACTTAGATATTTAGGAATTTATTTCTGTTTACAAACACAGGTGCTGTCCTCTATTGATCACTCAAGAACTTTTGGTCTAGATTCTGCTCCCTGATCCCCAGTTATGCAATGCTCTCCAAACAGCCCAAATTTGAATATTGGAGCCTTCATTACAAAATTCATTAAGAAATTGGGTCTTGAGGGTTATAGAAATGTGATGCATCTCAAAGAAGCCTGAGGTCTCATATCAGAGAGATATAAAAAGGTAAAAACACCCCAGAAACTTGTATGTATTGAATATTCTGCAAGAGATGACACACATAACAAGACAGAATGTTCAAAATAAATCATGATCCACAGATGACCTGTGACTGAAAATGGTTTTATTTCCTTTTAACTCCTAAATAACCACATAATAATTTCAAGGAGTGAATTAATCCACAAAAGTCATGATTGTTTTATGAGCAATTTAATGACAAGAAGATAATTGACGTTTGAATTAACTTTTCAGGAGTAGTGAGAATAATATATTAGCTTTTCCACATATTTTTTTGGCCTACCTGTGTGATCTCACTGCTATTAGTTGTGCTGGCCTCAAGAT
Source organism: Pyrgilauda ruficollis (assembly GCF_017590135.1). Taxonomy (NCBI): domain Eukaryota; kingdom Metazoa; phylum Chordata; class Aves; order Passeriformes; family Passeridae; genus Pyrgilauda; species Pyrgilauda ruficollis. The sequence goes on along the minus strand of NW_024513654.1, from coordinate 3,860,450 downwards.
ACATCTGCACAAAAGAAGTAAAAATGCCACTTTACTGGCTGATCTCTTTGTAAGTATGAAGAAACAGTTCTATTCCTAATTCTGACAGAGTGAGATAGAACTGAAATGAGCTGTGATAGAAGTGAAATGAACTGCCCAGATCAGATTTGGTTGCTGACAGTGACAGTGAAATGAACTGTAAATATCTGTCATGTTTTTGGTAACGTCATCTTTAAGGTTGCTTTTGCCTGGGCCCTGGCTGCTAGAGGCTGCTGCTTTTTGAAGAGGATTTTTGTGTGATGGCACAAATTTCTTTAGGATGACTCCCACTGGAGAGCACAGAATCACAGGATCATATCCTGGAATCACAGAATGGTTTGGCTTGGAAGGATCCTTAAAGCCCAACTCATTCCATCCTTTCCATGGACAGGGACACCTTCCGCTGTCCCAGGCTGCTCCAAGCCCTGTCCAGCCCAGCCTTGGGCACTCCCAGGGATCCAGGGGCAGCCACAGCTGCTCTGGAAAACCCGTCCACTCTCTGAACATCAAAGTCACAGCACAACCCCTTCCTCTCCTCTTGGTTCTGTGCGCGTGAGCTCAGCGCTGCACCAGCCCGCGTGACGCAAGTTGTATCTGCTGTATAGAATAAAGATTAAAAACTGCATTCCCGGCCTTATAAAGTTCTTTAATTAGAACCCTGCAAAGGATTAGCAATCTGATTATTTGCTAATTGCCTTTCCATATTTTTTCAGGGCCTCACAAAGCATCGGGGATACTAAAGAGCAAACAGTGCTTTAAGGCCACAGTACAATGTGACAACAGTGATAGATATGCTAATTTCTTCATTCACTCCACTTCACTTCTTTTATTCTTTCCAATTAAAGCAAATGCTACTGAAACTGTAATTAAGCTAGTGCCGTAGCCCTGATTGCCTGCTGTTTTAATGAAACCCTATTGATTTTTCTTTTATTTCTAATGGCCACACATTGCGTTCAATGGTCAAACACATGGATGTTACAATGCATGGCCAAACTTAATTTTTGTTCTCTAAAAGGGTGGCCTTATCAGGAAGAATATCAAAAGAGCTATTTGTGTGAGGTCTCTATAGTTTCTCCTCTATCTGCCTGAAGAGATGTACTCTGAGCAAACATATTACCATTAAAAAGAAATGAGTTACATTTTGTGGAGAATAAAAATTGCTATTAGTCCCCTGTAGTTGCCATAAGTTGCTCACACACATTTAGCATATTCATGATTCCCAGCATACTTTTAAGCCTTATTATTTTTTATTAAAAAAAAAATCTGTCTGGAAGAGATTGTGGGAGATTATATTCTCTCCTCAAGATATTATAAATCACACCAGCAATTTAAGATATAAAAGGTTATGAGGACTTTCTGATTTGTTGATAATTTTATGGAGGAATTCATTTTCACTGGTAAATCTCACTGAATTATATTCTAGGTTGCCTGGAAGTAGTGAAAAAGACAAGGAAAATAAAAACTCTTTGAAGTCCCATAAAGCATGTAGTATAGCTTTAAATTTATTATTCCCCAATTGGATTATTCATCCAGGGAATTAGATATTTAACTGGGTATAGCTTTTCTGTGGCTTCCTATCTGTACTTAGGAGCAGTGTGTACAAATCCATGCGCTGGAAGAAGGCACCAAGTCTAACTGCAAATTAATTTATCCACAATCGTGTAACACACCACAGCAGAAACTCACTGCCTTCTCTAAGTACATCCACAGGAAGATTGAAGATTTTCATTCACAAAACATGAATATACACAGCCCTGTTCCAGTTTTGATTGAGGAGAATAAATGGTAATAAGGAAAAATAAGGAAACGTGGTTTCCGACCATTCCTTATCTGAAAACATTTCATGGCTGCTGTGGAAGATAAAGTGTAATCACATCCAGGATGCACAAAGTCAGCAGTCAGCTCAGCAAATGCACAAAACATGCACAAGCTGAGGCCCTGATCCATCCTTGTGTCTGCGGAAAGGCAATGTTGGGTTTTCCCCCTTTGTTTGTTGAACTTTAATCAAATATTCACATTTTTTTCCTGGACAAAGGCCTCAGCTTTCAGGTGGTGCAGGCATTGTTCCTTACAATCCCTTAACCATTGTCTCTAGATCCCAAATGGTGTGTTAGGGTACTGGTGGTCTCTGGGGGAAGCACCACAACAACTGATAAACTGGGATAGAACTTGCTTCCCTCACAGAGTGTGACTACGCCTGGTTTGTCAAAATCATGGAATTACTAAGGTTGGAAAAGACCTCCAAGATTATGAAGTCCAGCCTTCAACCAAATACCCCCATTCCCACTAATCCACCTCCATAATGCTCCTGATTGTTTCATGGGGAAAGTGCCTACAAAATCCTCTAGTAATGTACGCAGCTGGCACTGGAAATGTTGTGTTCTGAATTCCAGTTTTATTTGAAGTAGTGAAAATGGCAAACTTCAAGCTAAAAATGACAGATTGGTTGGGTAAGAAGTAGCTAGTTGTATTTAAAATACAGGCAGCATCTTTGCATGGTTGCTGTTCATAAAATCACAGAATTGTTTGGGTGGGAAGGGACCTTAAATCCCATCCATTCCCACCCCAGTCACAGCAGGGACACCTTCCACGGTCCCAGGCTGCTCCCAGCCCTGTCCAGCCTGGCCTTGGGCACTGCCAGAGATCCAGGGGCAGCCCCAGCTGCTCTGGGCACCCTGTGCCAGGGCCTCACCACCCTCCCAGCCAGGAATTCCTTCCCAAAATCCCATCCAACCCTGCCTTCTGTCAGCCTAAGGCCATTTAAGGTCTCCATGATTCACCCCAAAACCACCAGAAGGGTTTGGAGCAGTGTGAGCAGACTTCCATGGCACAAGCTGAGATCAACCAGACCAAACTCAGTGTAAATGCAGTGTATATAAAATATAAAAATACAAAAATGTATATAAAAATTCCCAGTTCACCCAGCTGAGGTCAGAGCACAGAGCCAGTCCTTGCTGGTCTGGCTTGGCTTGGCTGTTGTTCAGCTGTGCATATGGCACAGGAAATCTTTCTGCAGCACTAAGATTGCTTCCAGGAATGAGAAAAATGCAGATTAAAAGGTGATTTTAAGTTTTTATTGATAGAGTTTCATTCCAAATTTCAGCCACGTCTTGCAGGAAGCTTGGCTCTGTGCCACAACCCTGACACCAGCACAATTTTAGGTAGGCAAACTGAAGATGTGAAACAGGAGAATGTATTTTCTCCCCATTAACCAAGAATTCTTGCCTCCCTTATTTCCCAGCCTTTCTCTGCTGCAGTTCTGAATCACCTTCTGTTTGTGACCACTGAATGCTAAATACACTTTTATTTTACCTGTAGGCACTAAATTTTTCAAAAGCCTCACACTGCTATTAGCCTGCCAGCAAACCAGGAACATCAGCTCTTTTTAATTAGATTTTCTAACCGTGATGTTCATTCAACAAGGGATAAATTCCCTTTAGTGGAAGTTGTGGAGTGCACTTGGACTTGTTAGCTCTGGAGAAGTGAAAATCATAAATAAAATCTGACAGGGAGAAGGTAACAGTAGGAAGAGTGGAAAATAAGACACCATCATGTCACTACTCAGCCCTGTCAACTGTTACACTAATCAGGGTAGAATTAAAACCACATTTTCTACCAGGATGTTTCACAGCCAAACCGGTTAAATACATATTTTAACAAAATTGAAAGCATATTATACGGAGATTTGTGGTTTCCAGCTCTGTGAGTGAGTGCTGAAAGTGTGATGAAATAACAAAATTGCAGCCTAATAATCTATAGAATAATATTGTCAACTAATGGATTATAATAAAGTAAAAGCTATTATTAGGGTAAAACATTATAACAAAAAAAAAAAAATCCAACTTTTATTTGTAGCACCTCCCCCTTAATGGTTTCAAGCATTTTGAAAGGTAATTTAAACAAGTACATTGTGTCCTTATTGAAACTGTTTCATCTCGCTAGCTGCTGAAAATGGCTTTAACCATCTCTCTGAACAAAAGCTCGCTAATAAGACAACAAAAAGCCTACAAAAGCACTGGCTCAGCATCACTGCAGAAAGGCAACTAAAGGCAGCCTGCAAATGGTCTGTTTCTTTTTTCTTGCATGTAATTAGATGAATTAAAAGGACAAAGTAGTTAATGTTGCTGTTGTCCGAGGCCCCCGGTTCCTTTCATACCGCCCGCTCTAGACAAGAGCCCGTGGCTCTCGCTCCAGCAATGTGGTGAAGAATGTTGGCAATAAGTAAAATTAACAAGCTTAATCTGTGAAGAATCTGGTCTGAGTCATAGATGAAATGTATCTCTAGCAACGAAAGGCTAGTAATTCCTGGTCTCCTTTTATATGCCTAATAAAACTTACAATAAATTAACTGCATTTTAGTTTGCAGCGCTGGCTCTATTAATCAGGGCCGAGACGTGTAGTCAAGTTACAATAGAAAGAACTCAACTGGGTGCATTTCAGTTATGCAATTAGGGACCATTGGCCCGGCTCTAATTAGGCCAGGGATGTTGATATTTCAAGTACTGTTTTATCATTAGGTTTCATTTCCTTGGAACATCCTCAATGGCCAAGTAGTGAGAAGGGTGGAGGATATTATAAGCAGGGGTCATCAGAAAGTCATTAATGGGAGTTAGGGAGGGAAGGGCTGACATTAATACCTTGCCTTTTGAAATGCTGAGCTGTCTCTGGGAGACTCGGGGCCCCTCCATCTCACAGAGGAATTGGTGGCACTGGAGAGCAGCTGGATCCTGGGAAAGGACCTCCCTCAGGGGTGATGCTGAAGTTTAATTCCTAGATGCTGCTGACCTGCTCTGCCAGCAGGTACTGCAGGGAGGGGTCACCCTGACACAGAGGGGTTTATTTCTTACCCCCTGCAAGCTTTTGGGGTCAAACCCAAAAAACCCCACCTGTTTCTGGCCAGCAGTGCAGAGAAGGTGCTGGATCCTGAGGAAGGCTCATGAGGGTAATTCTGGTGGTGTTGCTTGGCCATCCCCACTCTGCTTCCTCCAGCATGAGATGCTCTCAGTTCTTGGCTCCACCACGCCCACTGAGGATGATGTGCTGTGGCTCACCCTCCACCAGCACCCACAGGCTGTGAATGTGAAATTCCCTCTGTTTAGCACACGTGTGTAGTTGTGGTCCCTGCCTGGGTAAATCCAAATGGTGAAGAACAGATAAAAAACAGAGGGGGAAAAACTAAAACAAGGTCTGTCCATCCTCAGTTGTGCTTTTCTTGCCAAACTCCAGCTTGAAGCTGTAACTCCAAACAATACTTTGCCTGTTTGTAAAATATGACTTTGTTTCATTATGAAAAAAGAAATTACATAATTAAATTCATTACATCCAATTACTATATGATTCATCTGGCGGCTTAATGAAGCTTCACATGATACTAACAAGATAAAGCAAAAGAATAACATTTTATGAGACTGCAGGCATTCTGTGTACAGCAGACTGGGCAGTTTATGAGCTCTGCACAGTGCATTTCCTAATAGTGTGCACTGCACTAGTTCCAGTAGGGAAGATGCTCCTTGGTCCTGTGACATCTCACCCACCTCACTCTGGAAATTTGCTAAGAAAAAATAAAACCTTTTTCTTTTTACATCCATTCCTGGATCTCTCTTCTGGATGTTGCCAAATTTTATTCTGAAGAGCTCTAGGATGCAAGGAACAAGCTTAATAGGATCATAACAAAAATAAATCTAGGCCACTCTACAGCTGTCAGAAGGCAACACAATTGGGATGTGAAAGAGCTGGTTTGGTTTTGAACCAGTGACCCAAAGGTGAATTACCTCAGTGTCTCCGTTGATAGGTATATAAATATTTTAAATACGATTTTGCAGAAGTGTAAAACTGCCTTTTCTTTCAAAGTACATTATTGGCCTAAAGAAGTCTATCAACTCTGTCCTCCCAATAATTTATGATCTAATAAAAGGCTTCTGTCTTTGGAAAAACTGACAAAACCCCATAGTTTTATCTTTTGGGATTGAGATCCGTCAATAAAGTGAAGACTTGTCTTTCAAATGTGTGTTTAAAGCTATTTGAAACATTCACAACTGTGAAATTAGTCAATAACACAGGAAAGGGAAAAATTAAAGACATTCAGCCTCCTTTTCCCTCCATGTATGAGTGCCCTTCAGCTTTTCTCATTACCTTTTATTATTTCTGGACAACTATTGATATTCAATGGGAATGTAAATGGGCTTGAAAATCATAAATTGTGAAAAATAGGTTTTGGAGACATAGAAAAGTTTGAGAAAAATGACATTTGCCTACGTGGGAGAACAACAGGAATGCTTTCACTGTGTTATTGAAGGATGTGGCTGACATCTCTTGAACTGGAGGTTTTGACTTGTTGAGGTTTCCAATTTCATCTTTCTCAACCGAGCAAACCTTGAAAACCCAGGGAAAAGAGAACAGCAAGTTCCAGCATAATTAAGAGCCCCAGCTTTATTACTACTGGCAATTTATTCTAGGGAGCAGTCAGTGTTGTGCTTGCTGGTTACTTCTGGGAAGCAATGTGCTGAAAGCTGTCAATGAGGGATTTAAAAATCTTTCCTCTAAATCAAAATTTATCAGCCCGCGACACAAAAACTGAAATATTTCCTGTGGCTATGCCTTCATCATCCCCTAATTTCTTTAATTAATGTGAGAAAAAGCGTATCTGCCTCTGGGCAAGTTTAGTTTGGTCATTTGTCTTACCTTGTGTAAGTAGGAACGGCTCATGCAGGCACACAGGGTGGAAAGGGCTGTGAGTGCAAAAGGAAGCACAGGAATAAAACACAGGGATGGGCAGCTGGAATAACCCTCAGCTGTGTCCTACCTGCAGCTGCACTAAGCCCCAGGACCAAAGCCTGCCCCATTTGAAGGTTTCTGCCCCATCCCTGGGGGTTTGTGCACCACCCTTTGCCCTCCTGCGCCGCTGGATGAAGGTGACCCCCACTTATCCCAGCTGTGAGCAATCCTCAGTGTGTGTGTGTGCAGTGATGCCACCGTGAGCTGTTTCAGCTTCTCCTCGTGCTGGGTGAGGATGTGCAGCTCCCCCTGAGGGGTCTGTGCAGCAGGGTCTGAGGGGACAGCATGGGATGAAATGTCACACAGCCACCCTGTGCTGCTGCTGCTGGGGACATCCTGCCCTCCTCAGGCACGGCCATCGCGGGGTGAAGGCTGGTTTGCTGAGGCCACAGCTCTCCCTAGAGCTGCTACAGTAAAAGGAGTTAAAGCTCTGGAATGGCTCCCCAGAGAGGTGGTGCAGTCCCCATCCCTGGGTGTGTTTAACAAAGCCTGGATGTGGCACTGGGTGCCAGGGTTTAGTTGAGGTTTTTCGGGCTGGGTTGGACTCAATGATCCTGAAGGTCTCTTCCAGCCTGGTCATTCTGTGATTCTGTAAATTCTGTGAATACAGGGATCAACCAGAGGTCTCAAGCACATGGTTCCATCACCCAGCCCTTTCCCCAGTCCCATCAGAGCACTTTGCTGTGCAGGGTGTTATTGTGACATTCCTGCAAACCTGCACCATCATCCCCTCCAAACCCTGGGAAGCAGGGAGGCTGTTTCTGCTTTTGTCTGATATTTCCCACATCTTGGGAGCCTGGCTAGGTTAAAACACATGTGTGCAATGCAATATCAGTGCTGGATCTGGCCACAAACACAGCTGATGGGCAGAACACGAGCTGGAGTGTCTAGGGCCATTATAAACACATTATGCATCTCCATTCAAAACAAGATAACAATACAAATTGTCCAGGGCTTTAACCAGTTGCCATGAGTGACAGCCACGAATAGCTGCTGGGATAGCTGGAGAGACTTCCCTCTGTATCTTTACAAGGAGCAATCAAAGGTGTTGCTTATTTCTGGGCTGGAAAAGTGAATCCAGGGAGGTACCAAATAACCAAGGTTCTCCCAGAGCAGCTGCTGCTTGCAGCCACCTCGTCGTGTAATTGTAAAATGAGCATGGTAAACACGATGCATAATTAAGCAACAAAGTGCAGAAAACCTTTAGAAAACATAGTAAAGGCATAAATAGAGAGCAGGATGAGATTTCTGCCAGCAGTGAATATCTTTATTAAAAGGTTGTAGTTTCTGGAAATTATTGTTTAACCAAATTATCAATGAGAATTAAATCAGGCTTTGGGGAAACTTCTAATTCATACAATAGATCAGGTGTTGTTTAAATACTGTTCATACTCTGTGGGAAAAACCAGTATACACATTGTTTATCACAAGGAAAAGCCCCGGATTTTTGGGGGACTAAACCCTGGTATTCATGGTGAAAATTATAAATAATCTGATGCAAACCTCCTTAGAAATATTTCTCCTGTATCTACATGTATTTTCTGTGTGGTTCGTTTAAAAAGAATTTGTTGCAGAGGAAGGGTCCAAAACAAACATCAAATATTGCAGTGGGTTTAGTACATCATTAGCTACAAATGCCAATTAAAGTATGTATTTAGAAACTTTTAGTAAAAGCACCATCATGTAGAAGTAGTTTGAAATCAGCAGAGGTGGTGAAGAAATTGTACCCAGACATAGAGCTTGACATGGAAAAAAATACACAGGGATTATTATAAAGTTTACATAAAGAATCTTCTGCAGAAGCTCCCAGCTTCTCCCAGTATGATTTTCCAAAACACTCTGGAGTGTTCTGCTGGAGAACCCTCAGTATTCCTTCTGGATTGGTTCAAATCTGCCAAGCCTTGACAGCAGAGAACACCTGAAGCCAAGCCTGAGAAGGACAAATCCAAATTTCCACAGAGAGGAGTGATCTGACCTCAGTTCTGGCGCAGGAGAGCACAGAAAAGGCACCAGGCTGTTCCCTGCTCTCATCTCCCTCAGATGCTGCTCATGAGATATTTGCTGATAAAAGGACACTGCAGCAGTCACTCCCCTTTGCTCGTTCAAGGATTTCATGTTTCTGTCTACCCTTCAAACAAATATCCACAGCCAAGGTATCCCTGTTGGAAAAATCAGAGATTTATTCTTGGTTTCTTTAGCTACTACAGTCTGTGGAAGAGCTTAAGGCCTCCAGGAGAAAGGTAAAGGTGGGACACAAAAAGAAAGAGTGAGGAGACAGATGTACCCAAAACAACAAAAACATGTATTGCTCATCAACAGAATGCTTGTACTTTCCACTGATCAGTCCATTAAAAATGGGAATTATTTGTGATAAGGGTTTGACACTGGGATAATTCCAATTATTAATAATTACCTTTGCAGTAATTATTTGGAGAGGTTACTAATCAAAGATGATGCAAACAAAGATGGTGATACCCATTTTCCAGAAACGTGTTCCACAGCACATGCTTACCTAATTTTTGCTTTGCATCCTCTAGGATCATCTTGACATTGACCTGAGTTCCCAGGAAAAAGGAAATCACCACAAAAATAACACAAAAGGGTCATCATATGGCAACAGCTCAGCAGAGAACAGAAATCCACTCTCTGCAGCATTGGATGCTCAGTTAATTCAAATTCCCAAAAGATGACTCATGCCAGCTTCAGCCTAGGCCTTTCTTCCATGAAAATACTTTACATTTCTCTGATCTGTGTGGCACAGCAATCTTTTTATTGAGCATAATGGAAGAGTTTTGTCACAAGGATGGGTTTATCTATGAATCTCAGTCAGCCTCAACCTCAAATCTCTTCAGAGTTCGCCAGGTCCTGTGGATTACCAGCCTGTACTTCTGGCTTTTTGTAGAAATTTTGAAATGGTTGCCAAGATGATGTACAATCAGAATATTTGTCCTTTAAAGGCAGCTTTCTGTCTTAAGAAACTAAATTGTTCCCAAGAAATTCTTCTCCATCTTCAGATCTGTGAAAGAGCTGCCTCCCTTCCCTTCTGTCCTTGGTGCCATAATTATAAACCAGATCTGTGATAATTGTAGATAATTATTATAGATAATATAAATATAGATATTATTATTATAGATAATTATTAACCAGATTAACCAGATCTGTCATAATTATAAGCCAGATTTGTGAAAGAGCTGCCTCCCTTCTCTTCTGTCCTCAGTGCCATAATTACAAACCAACCCCCTCTGTACAAACAGCGAGTGCCTTAAAGAAAAGCAGCAGAAGGAACTGAATTTCTTCACATCTCACTGCTTTCTAATATGAAACATAAGCTTGCAGTGAGGCTAAAACACAACTATGGGGGAAAAAAAAATGACTGCAACACTGGGAGATGTCCCGGAGGGGATTCCCACTCCAAAGCAGATTTATTCCTCCCGTAGTGGCTGCCACCACAGCTCCATTTTTACAGCCCTGTGCTGGGTTCCCAGTCGGACTCCACAACAATTATATGGAGTAATTGAACCAAACTAGGCTGCCTGTCTTTATTTAAGGAAGCAAGAGGAACACCAAGAAAGAAAAGTATGGCTCACATGGAAAATGTGGGCAGAGAGATGGGGGGATTTTCCCGGGGAGTGGCTGATGCCTTTTTGGGGCTGCCTAAAACAGGAGCCAGACAAAATTAGGGGAATAAAAAGCAGCTATATTTTATATTGCAGGGCATTCAATTTTATACTGAAGCAGCTATTTTATTGAAGGGCCTTCAGGTACATTTTAGGCCAACAAAGCCCCCTCCCAGGGGCTACACCCAGAAATGGATGATGGGTTTTCACACTTTTATAAGTTTGGTCCATTTGAATATTGGGGGTTAATCTTCCAATTACAGCTTCAGCTAATGAAGTCATTTACCCCAAATTTGTTCCCCCCAACTCACTTTTGTTTACATTTCTGGGGCCTGAGGCAGCGAAGTGTCCTTGATTCCCAGGCCTGGAGAGGAATTGCTGTGTCTGCCCAAAATGGGAAAGGAGCAGCTCACACCGTGCGTGGAGTTTAGAGTTGTACACTAAAGAATTGCAGGGTTACAGATAAATGAAAAATATAAAAGCTAAAATTCTAAGGCATCATGACCAGGACAGATGGAGCAGTTTTCCATTGTTTTGCCCTTCACGAGCTGGAAGGTTTCTGAGCAGGAAAACACCAATTTTGGTGAATCCAGTAGCATGTTCTAAAGCTTGACAAGAAAAAACCCCAAACAGCAGCAATTATTCATCAAGAAAATTCCTTGTTTAAGGTGGAAAAATGCAAGTTCTTCAAGGGGTGAAGATGCAAGGCTTAAAAATCCTTTAGCTGCTAAGAAATCAGCTCACAGCCCTTTGTACAACACAAGGATGTAGCTCTTGGGGACCTTCTTCATGTATACCCAGTATCTTGGAAAATCAGATTTGTATACCACATGGTATTACCTGTGAAAATTCACCTTTGAAATCAGCAAATAGGTTATTATGTGGCTCCTAGGATTCAACAGTTCAAAAGGTGATTTTTTTCCCCCCACAGTTCTTGAAACTTCTCATGCATTTCCACTTACTGTCTTTCATCATTTTGAAATTGAAATGATTGTGCTTTGAGCAAGCATTCACCTCGGCAAAAGGGAACAATCTTTATGATATTCAGTGTCCTGAAATATGGGGAGGAATAGTTCAGGTGGTAATAAATTTTACTGCCAGATAACACTTTATACGTAGAGAGCACATATTTGCCACTGGAAAAAAATTTAGAGTAAGGACCAATTAATTTTCATAGAAAGAATATTTTCCATATAAAAGAACCTTTCATCTACTTTACAGTTCATTGCATTTTACTGGATCTAATCTATATTTGCAAAGTAAAATTAAATTTTCCTTTTACAGGCAAAAAAAGAGAAATTGTATTGAAAACATAGGGCATTAAAATATTCTCTCTGTGAATGTAATTACACAATGCAAAATAAAAAAAGCCAACATTCTTCAGTCTGTGATATTATGCAGGTATTTATTTAATTGCCAAATAAAATTCTGTTGAGGGGAGGAGGGAGGAACAAATAAAAGAGCTGTGTGGCATGGGAATGACAGGTGCCATGTTTGCCTTGAAAAAGAAGGTCAGTGTAAGGCTAATTTTAAGTAATATTATTCTTAAAACAATGTTTATAATGGCAAGATTATGTGTTGAAGCAGTGCATCTTTCTCTGGGTGTCCACCAAGGTAATCCACAAGAAATGAATCCCCATGTGACTTCTGGCTGCCATTGCACCTTCCTGGTGACAAAATGTCTTAAACATGATGGACTCTTACCTGGGAGATAATTATCCCAATCATCAGAAATCTGCTTTAACTTTAGGAAATATAAATCACTTTAATTTGACAGCTGCAAAAGAAAAGGTGTAATTGAAGGTCAGCAGCAAAAATTGTAAAAGCTTGATCTGAATTTTAAAGCTGGGAATTTTAAAAAATCAGTGTTCAAATAGGGGAGAAAAGGAGGGAAGCAAACTTTTTTCCCTGGTGCATGGATGTGAAAGACTCAGAGCCTCAGTGAGCAGGCTGAAGTCAGTCAGGTTTCCAGCTCACTTTGCTTACTGTGGATTTCAGCTCAGGTTTTAAATCTAATGCTGATGTGATTTAAAGGGGAAAAGCCATTCAGAGCTCTGGAAGTCTGTGCTGGAGCCCAACCTGCTGACACCATCAGAAACTTGGGGGTTGCCACCACTGAGGTCAAACACTTATTTTAGAGCTCTCTGGTCCTTCTGTCTGTGATTTCAGCTGTCAGCAAATGGCTTTGTGAGTTTTATGTGTCCTTTAATTCCATGCACAGCCATGGGGTTTTGCCTGTGAGACTACCCAGGGCAGGAACAGAAACAAAGATGAGAAAGGAAGGAGTTTGCAATTAGATATTGTCACATTCCTTTAACCAGCTTGGCTTTTTAAAGGATAAATAACAACAGGACACTGGGCAGTCACTTGCAGGAGGGAATGAGGGACAGCGTCTGCTTGGTGAAGGATTTTGAGAGGTAGCTCAGTTCTAGATGGAAAATGTCACTTATTTAACTGACAGAGTGTAAATTTAGATCAAATGTTAAGAAATTATTCCCTGTGAAGGTGGTGAGGCCCTGGCACAGGTTGCCCAGAGAAGCTGTGGCTGCCCCTGGATCCCTGGAAGTGTCCAAGGCCAGGCTGGACAGGGCTTGGAGCACCCTGGGACAGTGGAAGGTGTCCCTGCCCATGGCAAGGGTGGCACTGGATGAGTGTTAATGTCCCTTAACCTTTCTGATTCTGTGATAAATCCCAGTATTTTTTAAGCTCAGCCTCATGGTAAAAGATTCTCCCACTGGGGAAGAAGGACTGCACCAGAAGCCAGGACACACAAAGAGATGCTGTGCATAAACATTCACGGAAACAGTAAAGGCATCCTGTCAAGATTTGTGGTCTTATCCATATAAACCTGAGAATTGACATTGTTTAAAGTAAAAAAATGAAATCAAAATCAAAATCAAACCAACCTCACCATTCATGGGAGCACTCCATGCATCACAGAACAAGGATCCCCAGCCTTGGGGGAGAGACAAGCAAGGGAAAACCATCCTAGGGCTGGTTCCCAAAGAGCTCCATGTCCCATAGCTGATGTCTCAAAGCCTGAAGCTCCCCTGGTGCTTTGCTCCTCTCCACATTTGAGCACTGCAGGTAGGAGGATCCCACCAGGAAAAGACACCTCACTCCTCATTGCAGGCAGAGCCTCTCTCTCTCACACACAGGCAGAGCCTTCCCAAAGGGACAATTTTAAATCAGGCTGAGAAGGCAAACTCTGCTTTTATCAGCCTTGCTGAGTGCCAGGCAAAATTCGCCTGAGTTCCCTTTTTGGACACATAATTGCTGTTTGCCTCCTCCTGGCTCCCACTCCCTGCAAACTGCAGATTTCCTCTCTCTTTTGTCAGCCACTGGTTCCACTGGCAGGGTTGAGCAGGGCAGTAAACAGATGAGGTATTATTTACTTGTGCCTGTGCCAGCAGCACATAATTCAGGCTGGACAGACTGCAGCAATTATTATGCATTTTTCATTCACTCAAATGAATCAATCGCTTTCTTCACTTGTGAACAAGACGTAACAAAACAAAAGTAAAAATAATTTTTAAAAAATCAAATCTAAATACTTGCTTGTGGGGTAAAACCCAGAGAGAGAGTTTATTTTTTAAGGCCAACACTCACACAAAATTATCTTATATAATTAACAGCTCTTGGGTAATAACCATTCAGCAAACAAATGTGTATCTACCGAAATGAACAGATGAATCATTATCATTTAGCACTTATAGGATAATAACAGGATGTAAAAATTATCAAAAAAGGGAATACTTGAAAAATCTACCAGTAAGTGGAACCTCCAGAATAATATGAATGTGAAAAATAGAGAAAGAGAGAAAAAATTTTAAACATGCAAAACTCCAGAGTCTCTGCAGTTTGGTTTGTGCTTGGAATGACTTGATGGTGTTCAGGGTTGCATGCACAGGCTAACCATTGCCTGTGCCAAAAAGGGGGCAAAAATTTAAATGGTAATGAAGGCAAAAGTGGAAGAAAAGGGATTTGAGTGTGTCTAGGTGTGGCTGAAGCCTGTGTGCACAGGTGACACAGTGACACAGTGACACCCATTTCCCTTCAGAGCCACCTGGGATCTCTCCCCACACCCCAGGGCAGCTGGGAGGAATTCTCACCTGAGCTTGTGCAGCTTGTCCAGCTTCCTACAGGAAAAACTGAGCAAAATCCATTGCTCCTGCACCCCTGCTCTTGCTGTCACCACGAGATTCCTCCACCTCTTCCGGGAGGGAAGAAATGAGCCACAACCCCGATTAGCTAATTTCAGAAATAACTCTAATTTAGGCTTAAAGGCTCTGAAGCCATAATGGGGCTGCATTATGAATCTGATTGTCTGAAGTTAACGCTCTCTTTTTATTCATTTGTCTGGTAATTTATTTGTAAAAAGTAAGCAAACTGAAATGAGCAGGCAATCAGCTGCCCTGACACACTATTTTACCCAAGGGTATTCTCCAGGAACGGAGGCAGACTATTTCAGCCATACAATGTAATATTTATACCTCCATCATGAGAAGAACTCATGACCTTACTCCTAGATGTAATGAAAAGGTATATATTAAAAAAATAACCCTCTCTTTATAATGAAAGACGTTGCAATACCCCAAACTCTAATACAAGTGGACAGAGATATTTTGAAGCATTGCAGGATGTGTTCCATTGCAGAAATATTCCTCAGCCAGTCTGTATGTGCCAAAGAGCACCAGCACAGAGCAGCTTTTGGGGGAGTTTCCTTACATTTGGACAGCTCTGAATTCAACTTTTCTGTGCATTTGTGCTGACACATATCAGCCTGACCTTTTTTTACACAGATCTTTGCTTTGTGTGTAATTTGTGAGCTGGCAAAAGCAGTCACCGATGAGAAGCCTCTCTTCTGTCTCAAACCCAAAAAATACCTGGTGGCTTCCCTGCCCTCTCAGAGTGACTAATCAGGAGTAACTGGATAAATGGAGCAGGTGGTGGGCAGCCCAAGAGATGAAGAAAGGCCAGAGATGAAATTTTCTCTTGGGAGGAGCTTTTTGAGGGCTCCTACTGCTGCAGTG
Organism: Pyrgilauda ruficollis; assembly: GCF_017590135.1. NCBI lineage: Eukaryota > Metazoa > Chordata > Aves > Passeriformes > Passeridae > Pyrgilauda > Pyrgilauda ruficollis. The sequence continues at coordinate 3,845,008 of NW_024513654.1, read as the reverse complement.
GCAGGACGGGGGGAGGAGATCCTGGCATTTTCCAGAGCATGAAGAAATCATCCAAGGCTTTTCATTGACTGAAGGAGACATGCAGGGGAAGCCTTGTAAAAATTCCCTGCAGGAGATACTCTCATGGCTACCTGTGAATAAAACTACCTCTTGCAAAATGCAATATTTTGTCCTCAGCCTCATGAATTCGTTTGGGTTTCTCCTTAAGGAGGTGATAATAGCTAGAAACAGAATGTGGGCCAGGTATGTAAAGGTCTGAGAGTGGTGGGTGAGCACCAAGCATGGGGCTGTGCTTCTATGAAATCATTAATAATAATAATAATAATAATAATAATAATAATGACAAAAGCACAGGTTTCAGGCACAAACCAAGAGGGGATTGTTTCTGTTCTCCCTCCTCCATTCCTGAGCAGAGCCCAGAGCCCTGTCCAGGCTCATGGACACCTCTTTTAGGGTAATTCCAGGGCAGAAATAAAAGGCACACAATAAGATGAAAGACAGTCTGCACCCGTGTTTCTCCTTGCTGGAGGCACGGCCACTGAAAAGAGAATATTGTTCCTGTAACAAAGGTGGATATTGTGAACCCAAGCAGATGATGATGAACATTGGCAAGAGAGTTCCTGCAGCAGCCAGCAGGAAGGCTAAATTATACCAGGGGAAACTTAGGATTAAAACAACTCCATGATTAATTCCCTATTTTACCTGGAATAAATAAAGCTTTACCTCAGTAACTATTGTTGTAATAGCTGGGCTGGTATGCTGGTATCTGCTCAAGAGCTAACATATTTAGTTTTATTGTTTTGTCAAAATATTAAGAATATCAATATATCTCCATAATTCAGTGTTATACAAAGAAGCATTTTTGTGCCATATATACCAAAGATTGTATTATACTTTTGAGATCATAGGTAATGATGACAAAGTGATCTGTGTTCAATTTCAGCATTAATGTCTGGTTTGAACAAAGCCTGAAATATGGTCTGGGAGCTAAGAGGCTTTAATATTAAGATCTTTAACTGTAATTTATGTGACAGAAGATAGGGTTTAGCATAATAAAATGTAATGGGCTCCTCGAATGAAGAGGAGTAAGAGACAATTGAAAACAAGGTAAAAATGGTAAATTATAAATAACAGTAAATTTACCTTTATGTTGTTACTTCATTTATTTTTGATTTGTTAGACAGGCTGTGTAATTTTTCATTTTGCTCCATTTGGAACCAGCCATTTCTGCACCTCAGGAATAATGGGTGGAAGGCACAGCAATACTGTTGGGCCACTCTTAAGAAAATTGCATTAGGGCTCCAAACAGAAAATCTCTTTTTCTCCAAAATTTGTAATTTACCTGTAAAAATTCAGCTTCAGTTGCATTTCAGCACACAAATGTAGTGAGGAAATGCACTTGCTCATTTGCCTCCAAAATCAGTTTGGCTTTTTATTCTTTTTTTTTAAAGTGCAAAAAATGAGGAACATCTGTAACATTTTTCAATATTTGCTGGAAATCAGAGTGTTGAAAGGAAAATAACTTTAATAATGAGCTGGTCTTTTTGCAAGGTATATTTTGCAATCATTTTGTGGATGGTGACAACTGTCTGAAGCTTCTCCCCATTACAGCTTGAGATTCTGCACAGGCAGCACCAGGCACTGAAATGGAAAGTCAGTCTTAAGAATTGATCTGAAAGTTTACTGGAATGGATGGAAACCTCTCCATTTACAAAGATCTCTCTCTGGGCCAGGCCCTGTGAGCCCTGCAGTGGCATGTCTGGAAGAAATCAAGTAAATCAGGAAAAAAATCTGATCTATGTTGCTTCTTGTGCTCTTTTCCAGCTCTGGGACTTCTACCAGTCCAGCATCCTTTATCCTTTCTTTTTGTGGGGACAATGGCTAAAAGGGCAGCCTGTTCTTGCAGTCTGCTTTGCAGATGCCAAATTCTGTATCTGTGGGGCTTTTTTCCAGTAGCTCACTGCAAAAAAAGTGGGGGTTTGGATTTTTAGTGTCTTTTATTTTTATTTTTTTTTAAACTCTGGAAATTAAAACAATTTCCCTCCTCTATATTTCTGTCTACTTCCTGCCCTTTCTGAGGTGTAACCCTTGTTTCTGTCTCCAGGTTTGGAGCTGCACTCCCAAAGCTTTGCTTCCTCCCTTTGCACGTCGTGTCTTCTTTTTTCCCACGAATATGTAATTTTATATTACTGATCTATATGAAAACTGCCCATGCTGCTTGTGGTCAAAGACAGCTCCTGGTGCCAAAGACTTGGGATTTCCTTCTTCCTAATTTATTAATTTTTGTCTTGGTCTGGTCCAAAACTGGTGATAGGGAGGAATAAGTCTGTATCCATGTGGTATTTGTAAAGAAAAAAATTGTTTATTAAAAGCAGGTGATGGTTTTTGGTTTTGATTTAGGGTTTTTTTTTTTTCCCCAGTGGCTGCATTCCATAAAATCTCCCAAGGGAAAATGCAAATCTAATGGGGAATGGTGCTTACTTTCATTACAGCAGCAGAGTGTTGCAGGAAAATAACCAGCAGGAAAACATGAGAGAAACCAGGGAGGTGAAGCAGATCCTCGTGTAGAGCAATTAAAGAGGGCAGTGACCCCATAATATTCACAGTTCTGGGTAAGGATTCTCCTCCTCCAGGGCTTGGGCAGGTACAGAACAGAGGGGATGGTTCCTGCCCCACATCCCACCCCAGCTTGGGTCATTCCCATGGGCAGAGAGAGGGAAAAGCTAAGAGATCCTTGAGGGCAGTTTCACTCCTAATTTTTATGTCACAGATTATTCATATATCTGATATAGACCAATGGCCTCTTAATATCCTTTGTGCACAACTGACCTGATCTAGAGACCACTGGAATGTTTGGAAATCCTCCTCTTGTTTTCTATATAAACTGGACTGGAGCCTCACAGAAGCAGAAATCAAGCCTGAGATTAGTTCAAAAGAAAGTCTGTGGCATTTCAAAGAGGTAACCCTGATGAAATATGAATTAAAATAAATCCAAGGTTTTAATAATAATTAATAAAACATGCTGTGAACACCTTATAAATGACTGATACATAATGAATGAGTCATACAAATGTATTCATTAGCTAAAATTATCATACATAATAATTATATTTTCTGAAAAATTTATGATGGGGGAAAGTCTTTCCTTGGTTACATTTGTGCAGCTTTTTGCTAACCTCAGTGCAGACACACGTGTGTACTCAAGGCTGGAATGTGGCCCTGAGTGTGTGGGTATTGTCACATTAATAATTCTGGGAAGGGAACTTCCCTGCTCTAAGAAGTATATAAATTCCTCCTGCTGTATTTCTTATTTAAAAACCATGCTGTGTGCTAAATGAAATTCTGTAGCCCAAGGAATCTTTGCTGCAAACCTCTGCATAAGTGAAAACTACAGGAAACATGATTTATGGGAATTTTGTTGTTGTTGTTTTGATTTAGTTTTCTCGGACTTCAGCTGTCCCCATATGAAGGCAGACAACATCCATGAGCACATTGTTTAGCCAAGTGTTTTATGAAATTTGCCTCTGGAGTGGGTGAGGACTGGTTAGAAGGGCTTTGACTTCTGCGGGGTGCAGAGTTCCAGGGCTGATCCTCCTGCAGCTTTTCCTGCCTGTGGCTTCCCGGGGGCTCAGAACAGCAGGAGCCTGTAAGGTATTTTATCCTGCGAAAATCTGCTTCTGTGTGTCGGGAATATTGCCTAAAATCAAGGCCTTGTCCAGGAAAGTTGTGCAGAGGTGCTGCTGCCATTAGAAAGGACATCTGTCCAAATTGACTTTCGGGTCCAACTAAAAAAATCTATACATTGAGCTAAATTCTCAAACAGGCCCAGCAGCTGCCACGGTGCTCTCTGCCAGTCCCCTCTGGTCCCTGGCTCTCTGCAGTGTCACTCTCTGTGTCACCAAGGGACCTGTCTCCCCAGGGCTGAATTTTCTCCAGCTCCTTGTGAGGGATTATTCTCCTAGGCATGCCTGCAAAGAGGATGCCTTCCCTCCCTGGGAGAACTGGCAATATCAGATACGTGTGCACCATTCAAAAGTTAAGCAGAAATGGAGGGGAGATCAAAGGTTATCAACAGCAGCGAGCTTTAATGAAGATTGTGGAGGAGAAAAGTAAAGGCTGATTTCAGGACATGGCCATTGTATTCAGTTCTAGTTACAAAATAGGGGAATTTGAGGATCAGATATGCAAGTGCAGGTGGTGGAGGACTGTAGCAACACAGTCAAAGAGTTTGAAAGAAATCCAAAGGTTTTTTTTTTTTTTTTTTTTTTTTTTTTTTTTTTTTTTTTTTTTTTTTTTTTTTTTTTAGAACAAAATACTTACAATTTATTCACTTGGGAAATGATATTCCTTTCCTGTCTTATCAACTGATCACTTTTCTGCCTCTGTGAAATCTGACCCCGGGCTGGAAGGTACAAGATAGTGCAGATGGAGGGACTTTGCTTGGCTTCCCCAAAATGAGAGATGTGCCCTCCCTGTGCTGGGGCCAAGTGACCTCAGTCCTGGACCACAGAACCCGAGTGACACGAGGAAAAATCCCCAACCTTTCCTGCAAGATGTGTAAAATCCACACCACACGGTTCTCGGGATTGTTTCAGCAGACTGCCTGGACAATTACTGCTCCAGATTAATAAGTGTGTTTTAAACACAGCCACACGTGTCTAAAATAAACACGCTTGCTTTATTAATTGCAGAAATTTGCCGCTGTGGCAGAGCGGCTCTGGAGTAACAGGTTTTAGGATTTGATTACAGCACCATCTACTGGGTGTGGAGCTTCTCCTTTCCCCAAAGCCTTTTCTTTGCAGTAAAAAGTCGAGAATCACTTTCACAAGTCGATTCAAGGGGGAAAAAAAGTAATTTCATTAAGGTCTAAACTCGAAGGCTCTTGAAACCAGGACCAAGACTCATTAGCTTCAGTGGGATTCGGCTCTTCCTGGTGATGCTCACCTAGAGTCATATTTAAATTATAATCTTAGCCTCAGTGATGGAAAACAGATCTGAAGATCGAGACAGCATGTTTGCTGCAATACATTTCTTGCAATTATAACAAGATATCATCCATTTAACTAATAAGGGCATTATAGCACTGAGTGGGTCTGCCCAGGCAGGTAGGAGTGAGAAAATAAATGTGATGTCCTCAGGCAAACCACTGAATGGCAGCAGAAAGCACTGAATTAATTTAAAGGAAGGAATTTTACTTAAGGGATTAATCAGTTAGACTTAACTCATAACATGTAATAGGAACCCTTGTATTACTTGCAAAAAAAATTGATTTCCTCCCAGAGAGGGGGTATGTTTAAAAGCTGATTAGTGGAAGTAATGTTGAGAATATTTGCATTCCCCAATGATTGTTAATTTTGCACATAATCCAGACTCCCACTGACTTTTACACAGCTGTGAGTGCTCTGGACAGAGCCCTGCTATCATCTGAGGAGTGCTGGATGCCATCTGTCAGTACCACCATCCTTCTGCGCTCACTGCTCAAAGGAGGTGCTGTCTCTAATCTAAAATCTTTGTAGTAGATGGCACTTCTGTTTTGTGCTCATAAATGAATTTCTTGTACCCTTTATCTGGGAAATTCTGGGGAAAGAATACATATAGGTGATGCTAGCAGAGCTGGTAAAGGTAGGCGCTGGTCCTGAGCTTGGCTTCTGTTGGAGCCTTGGGGAAAAATTTGGTTTTTGAACCACCTGGGTGGCATCAAAAGCACCCCACAGCCCTTCTACTCTCCATTCCCATTTGCTATTACATAGAAACTGGCCACAGCACTGTGCTGAGCTGTGATGGATGAACAAGCACAAAAAGTCCCCCCCCAGTGACCTCGTTCTCCATCTCGTCGAGTCAGGTGCCACTTTTAAACTGGTACTGTGGAACTGCAAGAACAAACCCTAAAAGGTCTGAGTCCAAAAGGGCAGCTCACTTGCCCTTTTCATCTACTGACACTTGATTTATTCTTCCTTGAGCTGTTCTGAGGTGTTGGAAGACAAGTTCACACTTCCTAATGGAAAGAAACCAAAACAAAACAGAAATAAATTAATTCTACTTGGAAATCACACTGATGTGGGGAAGTACAAAATCCTACCCAGGTAAGACATGACCTCCTGTGCACCATGCAGTAGGTGGCAAATCCTCACACGTGGTTGTTGGGAACGAGCTCTCACTGCCACGTCATGTGTGGGATTATTTTTGTTCATATCAGAACAGCCAGGAACTGCTCTGCACCTTGTCTGAGGTGAGGAACAGCAGAGGAAAATGCCCTGAGCAGAATCTTCAGCATCACCACCTTCCCCTCAGCATGTGATGCAGCTGGAGGAGCTGCAGGACACCCTCACCCCTCCCCAAGTCCAGGCAGGGATTGCGGAGTGCTCGCACTGATGGCCCAGCCGTGTGCACTCCTGGCAAACCATCCAAGGCACCTCCTGTGACTCAACAGGGCTCCAGAGCTCCATCAGTTTCTACCAGGAATTTTCACCAGATCTCTAAGCCTTAATTTCTGCAATTCAACCTGTTTATTATTTCCCTAAACCCATCAAGTTTCTCATCTTCCTATTTTTTCTGTGGAAGGCTTCAATGTGTCTGAGGGCTGTTAAATATTTCTGCTTGGTCCACTGAATTTCTGTGTTTTCACTGGTGGTGAAAATCCCATGTGAAATCATATTTTTGCATAAGATGATCCAATAATTCCTGCAAGATTGTTTTAGTGTGAATGAAGGGTGAACTCAGCCTCAATCCAAGATTTTTGTGGTTGTGTTCATGTTGTCAAATCAAGTTTCAGGTTTTGAAAATGTTCTCAAGCAAATCCTTGATATATTCCGTAGGAAAATATTTTATATTTGCACAAGTATAAACACAGCAGTTGTGCCCAGTTATTTATTGTTGAGACATTATTGTCTTAATATCGTTAATTTTTGTTTTATTAGTAAGGGTTTTTTTTTTTTTTTTCCCTGCACATATAATTAGTGGAACTCTCTCCTGGATGGGGCAGTGGTGCAGCAGGACTTTGGTTTGGGGTACTAAATTGTGAAAATTTGTTTATTACAGTTAAAACCAGCATATTTTGTTATTAGGTGCTAGAGGCTGAATGCTCTATTGCAGGATGCTTTTGAAGTCCATCTGCTCCAAAAGGCTGATGAGCCATTTTGGAAGTAAATTGTTAATTTTGTTTTGATCATAGTAAAGGAGAGGTTTGATGGCCCCAGAAATGTTTAAATGTCCTTTGCTTTTTGGCACTCTGCTGTGGCAGACAATGGAGCAACCCAGGGGGAATTCTAAGGAAGAATGGCATGATTAAAAAGTGATGGCAAAAGGAGATTTTATCTGTCTATCTACCCATGATCTACCTACCTGTAGATTCAATGCAATTAATTTCTTACTATTTTTTTTGCTATTTTTAAAATGTAGTATTTATGTTTAGCATTAGAATTCACCTAGTGTTACAATAATTCTCCTAATTTTTTAATTGTTGCTGTCCTCTGAGGCATACGAGGAGCTGAAGGAAAATCCAGGAGAGCTGAAGGAAAATCTGGGAGAGCTGAAGGAAAATCTGGGAGAGCTGAACCTTTCCTGAAAGGCCTTTTATCTTGATGGAGAGCAGAGGGCTGAGGGTGATTGTGTGGATGAGGATGGCACCTGTGGTGACAAATGGCAATTCACTCACGTTTGGCTGCCTGGCCCAACAGGAACTTCACACTTGTTATTTTCAGGATTATTTTGTCCCTTGTTCCACCTGGCAATAGATCCTTTCTGAAAGGTGTTGTAGCACATTTTTTTTTTTTTTTCTCTCAGAGGAGACTGAATCCAGTGGAGGAAATGGGTGATGAAATATCCTGCTTGGCTCACTGGTGGTGGAATGTCTGAACCCAGCACCTCCACAGTGGAACATCCACACTGGTGAGAAGCAAGTGGCCTGTGCCTTCAGAGAGGGTTGGGAAGGAATGATGCTTGATCTGAGGCAACCTCATGAAAAATACTCAGCACCACGGGAAGATGAAATGCCTCCTTCCATATGTATGAGCTTTTACTAAGCTAGTAATCCACAGTTTAGGGAACTTTTTAAAAAAAATTTAATAAAGAGGTTATTTTAAACTTAGATCTGCAAAACACTCATACCTCCAGCACATTGCCTCAGTGAAATATCCCTCTACATGAAAATATAGACAGTTAGTTTTTTCTTCCAAAGTGAAACACTGCAAGGTCTTTCATTACTGGTTTATTATGCTTTCTGTATCTTTGCTCATTTTTCACCAGTATTGCATTAAGTATTGATATTGATTTCTTGTAAATGGTACTGAAATGGATGGCTCACAGTTTTTGTTATTGTTCTGTAGCACTTGTATGTAATTTATTACAGCTGCAATGGAACCTGCCCCTCGCTGCCAGGGTTTAAATTAAATGTGCCATGTTTTGGCCCCTAGTAGTCACATACATTTCTCATTCTGGATCTGAAAGTGTTATGTACAAAGCAACTTTTTAAATTACTTCCTTAGTATTATTTTAAAAGTTTATTTCAATAATCTTGGTAATTAATATGTAATATACTGCTTGAATTAATGGCATTTTTCTTTTCCATTGCAGAGATTAATTGCTGTCCTGTAAAAATAACAAGGAGTAGCTGGTAGTCATGACTGGCTTTCCTCTGTCTGGGAGAAAAAGGGGAAATCAGCTCCTAAATTTTTTCAGTGTGTGTTGGACCTAAGTATTTTCTTGTGCATGGACTCCCTAAAAGGTCATAATGAAAAACAAAGGTATTGCTAAAGGAAAAACAAAGGTATTGATGCTGAGGAGGGACAGCCCAGCTGGAAGGGCATTTCTTTGGACCATGCAGTGGACTTAGTTTTGGTACAAAACTTGACTTGAAGCCATCAATTAACTTGATTTTCTGAGAACGAAGCTGCAGCACTAACAAAAGTGAAGTAAAGCAAAGAAAGTCCCCACACCAAATCTCTCTGTACATGGGGTTCCTTCATGGCAGGTTTGTAGAGAAAATAACATTGAGAGAACACCAGTGGTTTTAACAAAAAAACAAAACAAACCCAATTGACAGAACAGTATCAACACACTGATGCTGAGAGACACTTTTTGTATATTCTTCAGTTTTATTTGCTGCTATTTTAATAGCAATAGAAGTTGCTGTTCTGGCAGAGAGGGAACATTTTTTGACTCTGCTCATGGACAATCTTCTGCTGTATGATTCTGAAAGGATTGGGATGAAGGAAGGGGATTTGGTGCTTTAAGTGCCTCCTTCCTCCCCTTGCTGGGTTTCTGTAGGTGCAGCTCTGGCTCTGGGTGTTCCAAGGCCAGCAGTGCTGCTCTCAGGAATTGCACTGGTGTAAAGCACTTTTTACCCCTTCCAGAATCCATTTATATTGAAACTCCGAGGTTTTCACACAAGATTAACTGAAACCCTTTACAAAAAGTCTTAGTTCCAGTTCACTGAATAAATCCAATTGCCATTTCACAAGCTCTTCTCGGGCATTTCCTCCCCTTGATTTTGGACAACATCCCTTACTCTTCCCTGACAGCTCCAGACAGGTCTGTCCCACTCAGTTCCCTCTGCTCATCCCAGGGAGTGCCTGGACTTTCCAGGCCTTTTTAATCCAGGTCTTTCAAGCAAAACAGGAATACTTTCACACCAATCACATTTCAAAAAATTCAGCATTTATGCAACAAAGTGGCTAAAGCCCCTGTTTTTAGGGCTGGCGTGAACACAAAGAGGACACGAGGTTTTAGCAAGAAAAACAAGGTTTTGGCAAGGCAGGGAATTGTTGCTCCACCACCATGTGTTTGTTGGGAAGGGATATCATGAAATGATGTTGCATTTACCAAAACCGCATCTTTAAGGCATAAAATCTTAGAATTACAGAATAATTTTGTTTGGAAGGGACATCTAGAGCTCATCTAGTCCACCTCCTTGCATTGAGCAGGGACATCTCCAGCCAGACCAGGCTGCTCCAAGCCCCATCCAACCTGGCCTTGGGCACTCCAGGGATCCAGGGGCAGCCACAGCTGTTCTGGGCACCCTGTGCCAGGGCCTGCCCACCCTCCCAGGGAACAATTCCTTCCCAAAATCCCATCTACCCCTGCCCTCTGTCAGTGGGAAGCCACTCCCTGTGTCCTGTCCCTCCATGCCCTGTCCAATGTCCTTCTCCAGCTCCCCTGGAGCCCCCTTATTCACCCCAGGTCAGAGAACTGGAAGGTATTGTTGTGATATGGGCAATATCTGCCATGCCAATTTCCCCCCGCTCCTCATGTCTCTCTGCTGTTTCACCCTAAGTAAAAGCCTATTTAAACAGCACCCATTTCACCATATTGAATAATGTGCCAAAAATTCTTTGCTTGATAATGACACAAATTGCTTTTACTGGGCCTTAGACCTTGGTTATCCAATCACTGCAAGGCAGCCTCCAACTTGTGATTGATTTTAGCCACCATATTCAAACAGTTTCGCTGCACTTACAAGATTTGTAGGAAACCTTGCATTGAAGAGAGTAAGTGCATTCATTGAGAAGATAAAGAAGAAAAAGTAATCTCCTTTAATTCCCTCCCCCCCCCCAAAAAAAAGGCAAATTAGCAAGAGAGGAGGCTTAGTTTCCCTGATGGAAGGAACTGCTTGTAATTTTTGCTTTGTGTTCGTTTGTTCAAGTCCCCTGGGAGCAACAGGTCCAGAGCCCGGAGCTCATTTTGCAGCAGTGCTGATGTGCTGTGCAGCTGGAAAAGCCTGAGCATCAGAGGTGTTAATCTGATCTGTCACTATTGGTGTCCCACACCTCAGCCCCGCTGCAGGAAATTAAAGAGTGAGATCTGCAAGGGAACTATTTCATAATGCTTTAAACAAATGAACTCCTTAACATTTTATGATCTCTGGAAGATTGTTTTGTTGGCAGCAGCGCTGTCTGCAGCGGGAAGCGTTTGCTGGAAAAGCAGTGGTGTGGCAGCTGTGTCAGCCACAGCTCGGGAAAACTGCACTGGGGACACTTACTTGAGCTTTATCATTACTGGCTAAATGACTCAATCTTTGTCAATTTCCATTTGGGCTGAGTTTCATGGGAAGAACTGTCCCAAATCTAGGACTGCATCTTGCTTTATATGGAGACATCACTCGCTTCACCCAGTCTTCCTCCCAGGTGTCACCAGGAGCATTTCACTGATGTGGGCAGTTCACAAACCAAGTAACCTTCTACATTTTCTCCCCTGCTTAGTTCAGAGGGGTTTGTGATGATACCTGACCATTAAAGCTCTTTGCTGGTTTATGCTATTTAGAATCTCGTCCCTTCCTTTTATACCATTTCCAGGAGATTTTAAATTAACTTTCCTGCCCCTTTGCCACCCTCTGAACTGCAGAGGGGTGGAGGGAGACAACCAGCCCTGAATCAGCAGGCTGCAGCTCTCTCCATGTCTGCAGAGAAATAAATGCAGCCTCTGCTCAGCGAGAGGCTCCAGACTAACACCTCCCGTTAATTTCCCAGTCCCCCCAAGAGAAAAAAGGTGTATAAAAAGGAAGCAGGGATTCCTCAAGGATAATGGTAATGTACCCTCTCCACAAATTACCAGCAGACCTTTCCAGGAGCTGATCACCTATAAAAAGCTTCAGAGGAGTCATTACAGCCATTGAGCTGCTGGGGGGTTTATGACTCCTGTTCCCCAGAAGGGCAGGCAGTGGTGGCCTGATGCAAAACCACGCTGCAGGGGCTGGGAGATGGCTCAGGCAACCTTGGGCCAGTGGGACTTCCCAGCTGGAGAGGGATGGAGCTGTGGAACCCCAAACATCCATGGCTGGAGAGCTGTGAGGGACTCAGAAGCTGCCTTCCCCCTCTGGAGCAGGAATGGGCTGGAAGCTGAACCAGTGTGGTGCTGCATGGACAGCAGGGAGGAGCTCTGCCAGGTTTTGCCCCAAAACTCCAGGGGGATTTGGCCTTCCTCCTCACATCCCTGCTGCTCAGCTGTGTGTGTGGCTGCCAGATAAAGTGTGTGACAAATGGTGGGGACCTCCTTGCCATCTCCCTGGCAGGAGGTGCAGCCAGGTGGGGTCGGGCTCTGCTCCCAGGGAACCGGGACAGGACAAGGGGAAATGGCCCCAAGTTGCACCAGGAGGTTTGGATTGAATAAGGGACATTTTTTTCACTGGAAGAGTTATCAAGCTGCCCAGGGAAGCAGCTTGTTCCAGGAACCCTCCCTGGAAGTGTTCAAACGTGGATGTGGCACCTGGGGACGTGGTTCAGGGGGGACCTGGCAATGCTGGGGAAGGGTTGGACTGCACACAAGTGTGTGTCTGCAAAATTCCCAGATTCAGCCCAGTTCTGGATAGGACTCAATTTTCTTTTATTTGCGTCTTTGAATTTTAAATGTGCAAAAAGGGAAGGAGCTGATGATGTCTTCCCCTTTCCTGGCTCTTTGTGGAGGGCAGAGATGAACTGATTAAAAGCAAAGAACATTTCAGACAAACCACAGCAGTTATGTTGAACACAGTTGACCATCTGAGTGTATTGGCTATTGCTGTTCTATTTGTTATACAACCAATGAAAAGAAAACTAAAAATTCTGGTTGAATACAAGCTCTGTGGCAGAACAGAGATTAAGTTTCTGTGCATGTTCTGCTGAGGAATTGCAGGCACTATCCTTGCTGTTAGACTCCATTTTATTTCATATCTGTACTGCAATGTAAAAAAGCTTAACTTTAAGGAATAATCTATGTAAAGAATTCTTAAATGTAATAGTATTCTTATCATTTGCCATCCAACACTTCTTTTTTTTTTAATTATTTTTTATTTTATTTATTTTTATTTTTATTTTTTTTACAACCAGATTTTTTATTTTTTATTTTTATTTTTATTTTTATTTTTACAACCACAATCTTGCAGTGTCTGTGCAGCTCCACTCTTTGTTCTCCTTTTTTGCTTCATTTGCTGGTGTGAGATATCACAAAATCAAATCACATGGAAAAATACAGTTCTACCAGGAAAGATTAACAAACAACCCATGATCCCAAGTAGGTTTATCAGAGTTCATTTTTCTTCCAGTTACCAAGACAGAAGGAAATTCAAGTATTTCAAATAGAAAACAAATCTTCAAGTATAGTACACACATAAAATCCTGAGCAAATGTTTACTGACTACAACACCTGGAACAATTAAGATGGTGCAGTGGAGCAGGGTTTGATTTAAGAGGGGGAGCCTTGCAGACGTGTGCTGAGCACAATCCCTGTGTCCTCCAAAGCCCAGAGCAGCCCCAGCCTCCATCCCTCTGCTGCTCTTCTTGAACTAATCTTGTACTTACAGATAATTGATGCTCTCCACTGCAGGGAATGGGATGGGAAAAGGTGGTGATTTAGCAGCTGTGTTTGCTGCACTTATTTTGACTCATTTTTACTCCAATGTGTGTCGAATATGGGTCAAAGCTTTCACTGCCCAGCAGTGCAAGGAAACCTGCACTCCATTAAGGAAAGGTGTGCAAGTGGTGGTGTTTCACCCATTTTTTCTGGCCAGATGCATTAGGTGATTATTTATAAAAATCTATCTATATATTAAAGTCCTTATTCAAAGTTACTTTTAGATTCATGAGTCCAAAGAAAAACAAAATTGCAGTTTTGTCTGAGCTTCTTTCACATTTTCCTTATTTTTCTTGATGCCACCTTGGCCAACAGGGAGGTACCAGCTCCTTAAATTCCTTGCCTTGTGTCAGAAGGCAGCTGGATGTGAGAATAAACCTCACCCACTGTAAATCCATAAAAGAGATGAAATGAAAACATTGTGTTTGTCCTACAAACCTGAGCCAAGCAATGCCAGGAGAGCAGAACGAGCTGTTCTTAAAATATGCTGTTTATCTCTGTGCATAGCTCTTTGTGTGTCTCTTGAACTGCCCATGGCTCACCCTTCTTCCCCTTCCTTCAGGCAGCCTGGAGAAACTGGGATTTTCTCAGTGCTGTCAGTACAGGTTTTGGCAGAACATCATGTAAAAAAAAAGCCAATTTCACAACTGAAGAGCTTCATTTGAGTTTTCCTTGCCTGCAAAAGGTTCTGCTTTGTTTGGGTTGGGGAGGTGACGTCCCTGACTTGGTGGGTAAGTGGTTTGGATTCAGCACCAAATCCCAGATGTTTCAGAGAATTACAGACAAAAAAACTCCAAAACATCTTGCAAGGGATTTTAGCAACTGTGGTCCAGGCAAGGTGAGGGTGGGGAAAGGACTAAGTCTGATAAAATTATTATGATTTTATAAATGGCTTTCAGAATTCCAAAAGGCTTCTCAAGGATTGATTTTCCTGTCAAGACATTGCACAAGACTTCATAAATCATTATATTCATGGGAACCCTACAGTCAAACAAGCCCTAATAGATATGTATATATGCATATATGAAATAAAAAGTAATTTTTAAAAATTTGCTGTCTTTGTCCTATTGGTGGAAAACAATCTTGTTAAAGAAACCATGTAGGACAGTATTTTTTTTTCCATGTCACCTCCATAATGTGCTTGGAAAAGGATGTCACAGGTATTTTGCAGACATGGCTTTGCATGCCAGGCATAGCATTGGCATAAAATCTGCACCAGATCAGATTAGATTGAATCTTTTTGGAAATTTAATCTTCCCCCCGTCCAGCATGTACTTGGGATAGTTAGCTCTAAGATACCAAAGACATTGGAAAGACTAATTAAATAAAACTCAGCAAAACATGATATATTTAGCAATATATTTCATATTTTTATGTAGATATAGCTGAAATATACAGAGAAAAAGGCATAAGATGTATGATAAAAACACTATTCCAATTAAAAAATAAGTATTACATAACTATGTTTATCTTATACTTGTTATTGAGAGATTGGGGTAAGAAATAGTAGAAAATTTGTGTATCTCTTATTTTTTCCCACAGAATATTCCCAATAATAATTCCTGGCCTATGAAATGTTTGCCTGTAGAGTGCACCCAGCTACTTGAAATTTGAGATGCACCAGTTAGTCTTGACTGGACACATGTGACATCAAATTTCTGATTCAGTGTCCTCTAGCCAGGTCTGCAAAGCAAACTCTCACCTTTACACAGGAGCTGTTTTCTCTGTGGGAAGGAAGTGGGAGTAGAAAATCTTGAAGCCAGAGGAAGGAAACCAGTGCTGGAGTAAACCCTGGAGTAAAGCAGAATATTCACTTTTTTTTTTTTTTTTTGGCTTGCTGCTCAATTCTGTTCCACCATATTCCTCACAGAGGATTAGATTTTCTAGCTGATGACAGTATGTTTTTTAGGAAACAAATATCTTCAATGTATCCTCTCTGGAAGTCTTGCTTGGTCTAAATATCGATTGGATTTTACTACCAGCCAAGGTCAGAAACTGAAGAGGTTCTTGCTGCAGCAAGCTGTATATTAATCTCAATAGCAACTAAGTACCTAAACTGTTATTGGAATTTGATGATCAATTACATCTTTGAAAAGTACTTAGTATGACATTTGTTGGACTTCCATATTTCGTGTTATACTGTCACACCTGATGGTTCAATAACTGGAAAAATACCAGCAAAGGATCTCTTCAGTTCTTTGTGCAGACAGGATCTGCTTTATAATTCACTTTTCTTGCTTTTACCCACATTAATAGGCATTACACACCATTAGAAGGTTTTCTTGCTGCTCACTTGCATTGCATTAAAGAATACAGTGCTGTTACACATATTTAGGCAGACAAACACACAAAGCCTTCTTCCAGAAGGATATTTCTTAATTCCTCACCCCGCAGCCTTTCATTTGGAAATGCCACCATTAAACCCAATTGCAGTGACTCAGTCAGTTCCTCTGCCATTAAACACTCTGCTCTATCCCGTGCCAATGTGGGGAAGGATTTGCTCATCCTGGCCACAGTGAGGAATGGTTGTCACAGCTTTTCTTTCTGTTCTGAGTTAAACAAGTGCTGTAGCAGTAAAATGATAGATTCACAGAATTATTTGGGTTTGAAAGCTCATCCAGTTTCCACCCCAGCCATGGGCAGGGACACCTTCCCCTATCCCAGGTGCCTCCAAGCCGTGTCCAACCTGACCTTGGACACTTCCAGGGATCCAGGCACAGCCACAGCTTCTCTCTTCAAAGCCCATCCTCCAAAACCTTTTAAATATTTACCAGTCCATCTCCTTCCTCACTTGTTTCCCAAGATAAGTTTCACTGAATTAAAATAACTTGCAGAAAAAGTTTCCAAGAGTGAAATCAACAGACGATACCCAAAAGTTATCACAGCACAAGTGTTTATACACATTTAGAGCAATGGCTTGTGTCAGATCTGAAACCTACACCAGCATGAAGGACCAGCTCTCAGCACACTCTTAACTTCTCTCTTTTCTCTATCCATTCTTTATTAAATTGCAAGACAGGAAAAAAATCACAGAATTCAGTAGATCATAAATAGCTTTAAAATTCATGGCTTGATTCAGCAGCCAAGCCAGGCAATGGTCTTCATTTTCTGTGGTTTTTTTTTTGTTTGTTTTGTTTTAATTATTTTCTTTTTTGTTTGTTTGTTTGAGGGTTTTTGTGTATTTTTTTTTGTTTACTTGAACCACTCTTTCTCTGCTTTAATTCCTAAAAAAGACCAGTAATGAGAGTAATGCAGAAGCTCTGCTTATTTTAAGCATCATCTGCAATGACATCATTAAAAAAAATAAAAATCAGCATCGCTGCAACTGCAAGGACCTTCCAATTTTCAAGCACATAAAACGTGATAAGTGAACTTCTCTCTTCTGAAATATGCATTGCACCCTCTGAACGAGCTGCAAAGAAAGCAGAAAGGATGGATTTATCAGGCATCAAGTTCAGCCATCCAGATGTTGCCAAGCTCGTTTTTGTTGCTGGCTGTGGGTAATTTTGAAATGGTTTGTAAATTTAATTGACCATGTATGAAGTGTGCACAGGCCGTGCACAATCAGCAGCGTTGCCAAGATTAGCGGCTCTATTTCTTAGCTAAGCAGGTCTAATGTGCTTTATTGGAAGCAAAATACACCCTGAGGCATTTTAAACACAGCAGCCAGGTAGGATGGGACTCACTGCCGTGAGTAAGTTTTGAATAGGTCCGAAATTCAAGTGCTTTTGGGCTGTCAGTCACACCAGTTAAACTTTGGGGAGAAATGACCTGACTGAGGGAGCTGCTGTTGGTGCCTCAGGAGAGGGAAAAGGAGAATCTGGGGTATCTGCTGTTGGTGGGCAGGTACTTATGGTAGGTAATGCTACAAATCAAGGCCTAGAACCTCCTGCCAGTGGCTTCTTTTATACTTTGTGGGTGTTGTAATTTACCTGGCTCGTTAAAAGATGTTAAATAGCGCCACAGTCCACGTCTGACATTTAGAGCACCTCAAGCCCTATAATTAAATCACTTTAATCCACAGGTATTTATGTAGGATTCCTTAAATATAGACAGGAATTGGAAAAGGAAGAGAAAAAAATCTAGGATTTTAGTTTTTTTTTTTTTTTTAATTCATTCTTTGCCCTGTTCACAATGTGGAGAGGTGTTAACCTGGGGACTTTCTGCTGGCAAAATTTTTGTAAATCTAGATAAAACCCAAGAGGGCAGTCAGAAATAAGGTCTGTTATTATTATATAATCTTTCTGGGTGATGCAATGCAAATCTTTCCACATCTTCCCTTGCACTTGTTTTGCTTGGGATATTTGATCCTTTTTTCGTTTTATATATTTACCACTTTTCTGTAAACTCCTATTCCAAAGATTTATGTCAGAGAGGCAATTTTCTGCCCAACAAGAGACTTATCTTTTTAGTCACAAAAGCAGGTCCCCAGAATATAGCTTATTGCAGCAGCACAGAAGAATAAGTCAAGAGTTATCACCAAGTATAGCCAATTCAAAAAAAAAAAAAAATTTTTTCCGCCTTGAATTATTTTTCAGCTCCAAATCCAGTTTCTGAGTTACAGTTATGAGACTCCCAGCTCTAGGCTCAGTTCTAACTAAAAAATTTCAAGAAATCATAGAACTATTGTGTTGAAAACCCTTTCAGAAATTAAAGGAAAACATACAGCTCTTGAATCGATGCCTTGGAAATGCACCTTGTAGCCCTCATAAAATGGGTCTCACATGAAATGTTAGCTCAAACTCCCACAAATACTCAAATCACTCTTTGTTTGTTGCTGACCTGTATCTTTTAAGCTTAACCCACACTTGCAAAAGCCCGAAGGAGTTGTATTTGGAGTCTGGTTGTTCACGTACCTTTCTACCCTAAATCAACAAAAACAATCTCCAAATAGGAGTGCACCACTTTTCCTTTCAGTAAATATAGATTACCGTGCAATAGAAAATGATAACTTCATTTCACAAGGCTCTGAAGATTGGCTAGGTGGGTTTGTTCATCCCTCTGGTGTGGGATGGTTTGGATGGTGTTGGGACACAGGAGCACTTTGAGGAGCCAGGTATGGATTTTGCTAAATATTTTCTTAACCAAGTAAACAGATTTACATATTTGCTGTAACATTTCACAATAAACAACCAGAATAGTTATTCTAGTTGTTAGGTAATTTCAAGACACGACCATGACTCTGAACAGCCCTGATGGAATTAGAGAAGGAAACTTGAATCCATCTGTAGAGAGGGAAGGGCCAGGCTCCCTGGAAGGCAGGGAGATTCCCAAAGGGATGCTGCTGGGCACGGTGCCCCTGAGCAGTGCCTGTGGCAGGTGTGGAGCACAGGGAGTTCTGCCAAGGGCTGGGGAAGCTCAGGTAACTCTAGCCCTGCCATGGTGTGCTGTGGAGCAGCGAGAACGGGAGCGCCAGCCTGTATCTCCAGTGCAAAACAGCCTTGGAAAGGAATGGCTCTTGGGAAAGGGAAGGTATCCAAGCAGGATTTGGAATATTAACTACAGGGAAAATGGGAAAGATTCCATAGGTGCCACACATGTGAGCAAGGCACTGGAAGTATTAATAAAAGTATCAGTTGGCAAGAAGAGCCACCTGTAGTCTGAGGGATGTCATCAAACACCAAGTCAGTTAATTAGGTCCAAAAATTAGGCCTGGGTAACTCTTCTGTGGAAATTCTATAGTGCTTTGCTCACTGTTTTGAGCAGACAGCAAAATCTTCATTCTGCATTTGAAGTCTGTGGAAAATTCTTAGGGATTCCAACAGAAAACATATTTTCACGTGCCCGAGGAAGCACCTTGGCATCGAGGGGTGTTCAAGGTGGAGCTCATATCTAGAGAGCCAGCAGGAGATCTCTGTGTCACTTAAATCCAAGCGAAGTCCTATTTTAAACACTTTAACATGACCTGAGTGATGCAAAGGCCTTGTCATGTTCTTTCTGCTTGAGAGTAAATTTCACACTCGGTGAAATTATCATTATTATTATTGTTGTTGTTGCTGTTGTCATGAAAGTCTACTTTAGGAAAGCTAAAGGAAGCAACCCATGCAGGTGATACTGAAGCAGTGAGGAATGGAAAGCCCTAAGAGTCTGAAGAATCACAGAGGAGTGGCTGTACAAACCCTCATTCTGCACTACAAAAGGATGCACTGGATCCTCCACCAGCAGCTTCCTGAAAGAACTTCTCTTTCATAAATCCCTGATGTTCCAGGCATCAGGTATTAACCAGGCTTGTTTATCTCTGGTTTTTCCTTTATCTAATACCATATATTTATTAAAATTTTCCAGTCTCTTTTGAGTGTTTCCTGTGTCAGGAGAGGCAGCATCCTGCAGATGAGGAGGTGGCATTGTAGCATTTTCCACACCTCACTCATCAAGTCATCTACTATTTTCTGCTTTGCTCTATCAGTGTGCATTACCAAGGACATTTTTCCTCCTCTAAATTCTTTCTCCTGTTTCAAAAATGCTCTGTTAACTTCCTTGTCAAGCTCTTGTGAACCATTACTGTTTCTTTCAAAATGCACATGTGCTTTTGCCCTTTGTACTGATAAAATATTCCTAGAAATGCAGTGCTCTTTAGTTTTGAGAGTCTAGGAATAAATTTTCTGTCTTAGAAGATGTCTCCATGGATTCTTTGTATGTTATCAATGTGAATCCCAGATAAAGGGTATCTAAAACTAATGCTGAGTTTAAGTGTAGGACCAGTTTTTGTGGGTCATATGTTCAGTATTAGATACTCCCTTTAACCATTCCGCAGTTTTGGTGTCTATTTGGATTCAAGACCAGGACTGATTCTCCCTCTCTTACCCCCTTTTTTCCCCCTCCCCCTTACATTTTTCTTAATAATCTGAAAGTTATGTTGTGGAGACAAGGACATCTGATGTTCACAGTTGATCAAAAACTGGGCTACTTCTGTAAATAAGATAAAATCTTGTTTATTTGAGAGGCACAGATTCTCATATGTGCATGTATTCATTTTTTTGTGGACATCTCTCTGAATAGCAAAAAGCTGCTGCACCAGCCTGGTCCTCATGGGCATAGGCTGAATTATACAGAGGAATAATCCAGCAGCTTCTGAAAAAAAATTTGGATTTTGGGTGATTGTGTCCATTGCTCCATCAAAGCAGTGGGTGTTTGTTCTTCAGTGGAGATGGGAGACCACAGCAAAATCCAGACCTGTCTTGAATTTCAGAGACACTGGGCAAAGCTTTGATATCTCCTTCTTTCAGATCTCACAGCTGACATTCCGGTTTAGACCTTGTCCTTTACTTTTCCCTATGCTATGACAGGAAAAATGGGAATGGCTGTAAACTGACAGAGGGCAGATTTTTGGATATTAGAAATTCCTCCCTGTGAGGGTGGGCAGACGCTAGCATCAGAGAAGCTGTGGCTGCCCCTGGATCCCTGGAAGTGGCCAAGGCCAGGTTGGATGGGGTTGGAGCTGCCTGGGATAATGGGATGTGGGACACAATGTGCTTGCTGCAAGCAGTGCTTTCCTTCCTTCTCTCACCGTCACCTCCCTTTTAGTTCTCACTCTGTAAGAGTAAAATAAATGCAATGCAACCTACATCAACAGGCCTAGAAATTCAAAGGCATTTTTAGCAATGGCAAAAAAAAAAATTGAATAACTTCAGGTGATGCTTATGGTTCCTAAAAATGCAAGTATCAACTGGTAAGTTTTTTGAAAATTGAATATAAAATCATAGAAAAATGCTTTATTTGATTCTCTGTTTATGGAAAATTCATTTTATTTGACTTTTTTATTTGTAATATCAACTATATTGCAGAGCAGAGTTTCTAGGTGCTCCCTTATGGTACCATTCTTCTAAATTATTAATGCCGTACTGTTGATATATTGTCAGCCTTGTACATACATTCTATGAAAATGAGTTTTACAGTAGGCTGGGATTTATAACAAAGCTTGACATATGCAGCTAATTCACCTAGACAGTCTTGTCAGTTTTAGGTTCATAAATAATTGATACTCAGGGCTTGGAGTTCAGCTACTGTTAGTGCTCCAGCTGTTAAATTTCAGCAGCATAATGGATGAATATTTGTTTATAATTTCTGTACATGGACCTGATGTCAGATCCCTGGTCTCATTTACATAGGTAGATTGAGATGTTGGAAGTGTAATGAGCATATGAAGATGATGAATTGTTTTCCTCAGTGCTGGTGCGTTTCTGTAAATGTTTGATTAGTTTTGAATGGATTACTGTTAGATTATCTGGTTCAGGGGTTAAAGTGAGCAGCTCTTTGCTCCCAAAGCTTTCATGATCCCTTGCTGACAGATTTTAAAATTCATACAGTGATATTAGTGCTGCAAAAGCGAGGGGTATTCTTTGCAACAGATGTTTAGTAATTAAACATACGGTTTCCCTGTTTGGAAGTTGCCTGGGAAATTTAAATCAGAATGATTTGTTTACCGTAGTTTGAGGGAATTACAGTTTCTAAAAAAATAATATACTTTTGCCCCTAAAGTGCTGGAGTTTCCCCCCCAACGACACTAATTAAAAATGAGCAAAACACACACATACCCTCCCAATAATTCAGATGCTTAACGCCTAGGCCGACAGATGCAAAGCCATTAAAAACAGAGGTTTCTTCTCATTTTCTCCTCCCGTAAATTAACGAGCAATATTCACGAAAACATTTTCAATTGGACATCCCAAGCAGAGATGCTGAAGCAAACCAGATTTCCAACCATACCTTCCTGCTGGAGCCCAGATGGGAGAAGCCGTGGGGTGTGGACACGTGGCTTGCACACGATTCCCGATGACGTAAAGGGTGCGAGCGAGCAGGGGGAGCTCAGTAGGAAATGACATTGGAGAAACTCGGAATAAATTAAAATGAGATCTTCCTTCATCCGTTGGGGCTTGGCGTGTGCCACACAGCTAAAGGGGTGGGGAGCAGAAAATGTGGGGAGCAGACTGGTTTTGGCTTGCTGGGGAGGTTATGTAAAGATGGGAGGAAGAGGAGAGGGTCATCCCATCTTCCACGTGCTCCTGCCAGCCCTGGTGACTCAGGGAATGAGGTGGAAACTCAGCCATGGGGGGAAATCCTGCGGCACCTCCTCTGACCCTGCTCACTCAAACGCAACCCTTTATATTCCTGCCTTTCTCCCACTCCCTCCACGCCACCCTCCCAGCAGGCAGCCCTTGGACAAGAAGGTCTCGGGGAGCAGCTCCTTAATGAGAAGATTTAGTGGCCACAGCTCTGCAGAGCCGAGCGCCTGGCCCGCCACCGCGCCGCGTTTTGTCAGCCCCGCACGCGGTTCCCCTGGCTTGTCTGGCAATCATGTTAGTGATTATATGGGTAATGAAACACGTGCTCTTTTTGTCTGTGGCTCTGATTAATCTGCTTTCTATTTAGCCATGATTTATGGTGCTCAACTGTTGAGGTGAGCGCTGGCCCATCAGTTCCGTGGCCTATTACGGGCGCCACGGCGGCGAAATGCCTGCGAGGCTTGAACTGTTTCTTGACAGCCAGGCTTCCCGCTACATTCCCTCCAATCTGTTTTGCTTCCTGGTGTGACCTTTCATACAGTAAAATACATTAGTTGAATAGCACAGTCTCATTAAAAGAGTGAATTAACCGAAGAGTCTTTTTAACTAAATGACAGCCAAAGGACTGAGTGCTAATAGCCACGGGCAGTTAGAAACTTAACTCATGAATCAGGCTGTTAATACTGCTCGCTGCCTGAAGCGCTAAGGGCACCACACTCTCTGCTTGCTCTCATAAGAAGAAAAGCTCATTACTTTCCTCCTGATGGGAGAGAAAGAGTGAGCGAGCAATAATAAAGCTTGAATTTTTCAATACTGTTAAAAATGGGGCTGACAGATTGCCGACAATAGGAGCAACGGGCTAGACACTGCAAAGAGAGCCACTGAATTAGCAATACCATATATCATACAATCTAATTAAATCAACCCCAAGAATGAAATTAGTTTTCTGTGAGTGAAATGGCCTTTGAAAGAGCGCTATTAAATGAACTGTAGAGCATTAATTAAATAATTCACAGTGAGGGATTTTGCATTTATACAAAAATTGTGCACTTAATTGTCCATGCTGTATTACAGATTTGGCCTTATGTTAACAATGTGTCTAAAGCACACTTATTGGAGCGTATCAGGAACAGCTTAACATAAATGCAGCTTATAAAGTTTTAAGAATTACCAAAGAAACTGGAGAAAAGTGGTAACAATAGTAAAAAAAAAAAAAAATGCACACAGAGTCAACCACTTTTTCACATTAATCCTGTGCATGTGTGACAACTTGTTACATTTTTTTCCCCAGTGGAATGACATTAGGGCTTCTGAGTTTTAATTAAACAAAAACTGCAACTTCTCATGATTTAGCAAAATGAAACACCTTTAAATTGCCTCAAAATAACATATGCATGAAAATAGCTGGGAAAAATAGACATTTTGTTTTGGAAGAAGAAAAGACAGTCTTTGGTCCTCAGGTTTTCAGTAAGACAAACAATAAAAAAAAAAATAAAGGCCATGAAATCAATTTAGTTTTTGTTTTGCACCTCTATCACACTATAATGTCAATTAAGAAATATGCCATTTTGAATAAAAAACCTTTGATTTGCAAACCATGAAAATGAATTTTTTTTAAAATCTGCTACCTAGGGAGAGAGGTTGAAATTAAAAAACTTGATGATGTTTTTGTCCCTTCAAATCCTGATGTTTTCATACATATATTATGGATTGGCAAGAACATTATGCTTAATGTTATTCAACTTCCTACCAAAGAGAAACCTTGGCTGTCAAATACACTTAACAATGTGTATCTGTATTAAATGCACTATAATGTGTATTTACATTAGCTTTTTCACTGCCCCTTTTTATTTTCACGTAAATTTGTGATGTTACTTTAAAATGTAAAAAAAAAAAATCTACCCTTCCATTTGGATACTCGCAAAAAAAATTCAAGAATGTGCAGACTATTGGTATTTTAAGATGCTGGTCCTAATTCTTGTTCTTTTTCATCCTTGCAAACATAAAAAAAATACAAATAGAGAGGGCAGTAACTGCTATATATTACAATTTAATAAAAAATAGATATAAAGAGGGTATATTTTCCTCTAGTGCTTGCAAAACCAGTCTTACCTTGTTAAATAGTACATTTACTTAAGTTTATTTTTGTGTTATTGTGTTTTCCTTTTTATTTTTGATTTTGATTTCGAGCAAATGAAAGCCTCTAATTCTCCAAATGGTGACCACTTCAAAACCCTGTGGGTAAATGAAAATATTCTTCAGTTATAATGAGATCCAATCAAATTAACTCCCTAAATTAAAACACAAGAAGCTGGGAGTGTTATCTACATATTCTCTGTCTTCTTACCAGCCTCAGATTTTATCAGTAGTTTCCTCAATCAGAAAAACAATGTGTTTCAGTAGTCATTTACTAATAGCCAAAGTTTGAAGATGGCAAGAAAACTGTGATAGTCAGTGAAGGCAGCATCTGCACCTGGCCACCAATTCTGAGCAGAAGATGGAGGTGATTGACTTGGATGACTCATATTTTATAGCGGTTCCTGTGTTTGGTTCCTCTTTGAGACCAAATCCCTGCGAAGGATAAAGGATAAAACAGGATCTGGAAGTTAGAACCAGGGCACGTGAGTGCTCACAGTCTGACACAGAGCTGTCAGAAGGAGATTTCCTAAGAGAAAGTGGAATTAAACGGACTGACAGCTTGCTGACTGTCAGAATTGTGTGGTGCTATGCGGGCGATGTGCTGGTGGACATGGTTTGAGCATCCGTGTCCCCTGGTGAAGACAGAAGTTCTGCCTCTGTCACCTCTGCGAGGTGACAACAGAACCAGCCTGTCCCGATTCCAAAGGGTCTTTATCCTGCAGGCCAATCCTCATGGTGTCCATCCATGGACTGCTGGGCCATGAGATCCAAAGGAGGGCAGCAGAGCTGGGGAAGGGTCTGGAGCACCAGGAGCAGCTGAGGGAGGGCTGAGCCTGTAGAAAAAGGAGTCTCAGAGGGCTCACAGCTGTTTCTTGCTTGAGTTGTGTTAAGGACTCACATCCTGAAATGTGGCAGCAGTGGTCACTGCAGGTATGAATTGGTGATGCCCAGTGAAGTCAAAGGTACCTGAGCTGATGGGGACATGATCTCTCACAGGTACAGGAGCTGCAGACATCATAAACTGTTTAATCTGGCTTAATCTCAACTTTACACAAGGCTGAGATTCCTTGTGCTGCACCAGCTCATGCTGAGTAGTCTTTCACTGAAAATATTTTCTTAAATGACACTGAAAGGCTCCAGTGACAAATCATTGTAGTTTTGTATTTCCATTTATTTTATTCTGATATTTGGTACTGATATAAAACCACTGTGAACCTGTTAATGATATTTCATGTGCAGTAATGTCAAACTATTCAATCAGTCGCATCATTACCTTTCATATTAAGCATATTTAGTTTATTCAGTTGTAACAAAGCATTTCAAGCACTAAAGGTCTTCTTTCCCAAAAGTACTCACTCATTTCAATTTCATTTAACATCATCTCTCAAAATGTGTATTTTGTCTTGATTTTAGATGAAAGCCAGAGGAACAAATGCTTTATATTACCTAGCTGATAAAACCTGAAGATTTGTTCCTCAAAATAGGCAACTGAAAATATTTGGGCTGTTCCATTGCAAAGCTAACAGAAGGCTAAACTTTTCAGGTGGTTCCTATAGAAATTTCACAAAGGCTTGGCAGGGCTGGAGGCATGTATAAAATTGGTGGAAATGCCAATTAGATGTCTGGATCACCTTGCAGGCTAGGCAAGATGTAGTTTCCAGTTGGGAAATGACACTTCACTTGATCTTAGTGAAGGGATTGAGAAGCACAGCATTAACTTTATATGCCCTTTTATATATAACTTTGTATGCATATATACATCCCTAGCAAACTGCTGCGTCCTACTGAGAGTTGTGGAACTTACTGGGGGTTGTTTTGGCACAAAAAGGGAACAGAAACCTTTCTTTGTGAAAGTGTGTTTTGGAAGTGGTGTTACAGGTTTGGTATAAGGTAAGGAAACAGCAACATTTGGATTTTTTAACCTTAATTATGAGTATTATAAAAAACTACATATGACTACATTTATAAGGATTGCTAAATGCAAAATCCACTGACACACCTGTAATGCACTAGAAATTGAAGCAAAAGTAAGGCACATTAAGCAACAAGAAAGTTCTGGACCAAGAAGTTTGATTAATCCTCAGAGAAGTGTCTAACTTCCTGTGGTTCCTCTAAATTTAGCTCTGTTGGGCTGTGCCTGCTGCCTCAGGGGAGCAGGGGCAGAGTTGGCATTGCACACCTTTATTTCTGCTTAATATCAACATCCAGGACAGTCATCACTCAAACCAAAATGAAGTTCCAAAAGATTTTGGTACAACTGAAAAAGTCAGAGTTTTATGGCTCTCTCCCTCACCTACTGCATTATCTATAAACTATTCCTTGTTGGAAATGAACTTCTAGTCAGGATGGCAGAGGACCAGTGTGTTATATATCAATATATAATGTAAGAATGTTTCATTCAATATGCTGCAAAACTTGCTATTAAGAATTAATCATTCTCCTCCTTCAGCAGTCTCTTCAATGCATCCAAAATTTTGCCATTTCTGAACATATCCCCAGTCAGCAAAGTCATCTACTCTTGTAGGGTGTGGGTCAGGAGAAAACTGTTTATGGGATTTTAATACAGAGTTTAGCCGGAGCAGAATTTAAAAACAACTTTTTCCACTTGAGAGCTTTGAAGACTCCTACCAGTCTCCTCATTTTTCCTGGAATTCAGATGGCAGCAGAAGGAGATGCTCCTCAAGGCAGAGTGTGGAGGCTGGGACAGTTTCTGCTGCCCAGAGATCTCCAATTTCCCTGTTTTGTACCCACTGGTTTAGGAATACCACAAGGCACACCACAGGCAACCTTTCTTAGTGTTTTTTCATGATGTTGTTGTTTGCCTCCCTGCCCCTGCTGGTCCTCTCCTTCTTCACAGCCTTCTGCAGAGAGGTCTCCACCAGCTGCAGGCCACCAGATTGTGTTTATTTTAAACAGATCTACCAGTTTAAAGGTGTGCAGATGTCCACTGCTATCCTCAGGGGCTTCTGTGTCCTGCTTAAGGGATTTAGTGACACAGGCGTGTGAGAAGAAAAAAGCAGGGAAAATGTGTCCTGTCCTGCATGCTTTCAGGAAGAAGCAGGATGTTTGAAGCTGAAATATGGGACTGGATGTGCATCTGGGCCATCTGCCAGTCCCCACACCCAGGAAGGAGCTCGTTTGGAGAGGGTCTGAGCCACATGGGACAGACGATGTCCTGTGGCAATCATTGGGTAGCCAAATGTCTCCTTAGGTTCCCTTGGAGAGATGCAATAAAGATCAACACATCTATGATGAGACTGTTCAGAAAATTGGACTTCAGGGTAGTTGTGCTCCTTGACTGGGTGCATTTAATGTAAAAACCCACTGATCTTAGGACATCTCTTCCTCAGGTGCCCCAGGTGATTCCATCTCAGACAATAACCTGAAATTATATGAATAAACAACTTGACAAAAGCCCCTCTGCCCATCGAGTTTTCTCCACCAATAATTTTTATCACTTTCCATCAATGTTTGGATTCTTTGAAGAATCCAGCCTATAACAAATGTCTCGTAGATGCTCTAACAAGAAAAGAACAGATGCAAGTTTAGTGAATATTGAGTTTTAAACTCGTCCTGCGGTGATTTGTGGCTGTGTCACTGCAAATATTTTTCAATGTCATTGCCTAAGCCCTGGCTGTCACTAACATGGTCAGCTGGGGAATAGAAGGCCTAACACTATGATCTTGGTATTAATGGGAGCTGTTGAGAGTGGCAAAGGTGATAAAGTATTGTTTA
Source organism: Pyrgilauda ruficollis (assembly GCF_017590135.1). Classification (NCBI taxonomy): domain Eukaryota; kingdom Metazoa; phylum Chordata; class Aves; order Passeriformes; family Passeridae; genus Pyrgilauda; species Pyrgilauda ruficollis. Next base: position 3,816,812 of record NW_024513654.1, on the reverse strand, counting down.
GTTATTGGTGCCATACTTTTGCTGCAGGACATTATTATAAAACGTTGTGGTTTTTGTCAGATTTCAATCACCTCTCCAATAACATATTTAGAAACTTACTGCAAAAAATATCTTTGAGGTTTTTTTTTTTTTTGTCTTTTATTGTCTTTTTTATTGAGTTTCTTTGCTTTTAAACCACAACTGGAATTAAGAAAATTTAACATCTTAAAGAAAAAAAATATATTTCAGACTGTCTCTGAAGTCCAGTTTATTTTCAGTTTGGTTCAACTTATTTTTATGCAAATATTTTGGATTGAATACCTAACTCAAACTGGGGGGGAAAAATGAACCCCTGTGATCTGGGCTGGACTGGCAGCTACTAAAGGCAGCACAGTTCAGCTCCTGTTCCAGACCTCTGGATATCTGGTAGTCTATCCTTCCTCCTGCTGTGCATGTATATTTTATACTAATGTTAATGGGAGTTATGTGTGGATATTCAGCAGAGAGAGCACACCCCATTTGGTAGGTAAATTTATGTGTCGCTCTTTTTCATTATTCCCCAGACCAGTACAAGGAGAAATAGAGATATAAGATTTATAAAGCTTCCACAATATCCTGTTTTGCCAAACTGTATTCTAGCAAGGGCATGACAGGATTGCTTGCCTCACCCTTGACACCAGAGGAACACAAATTAATGGCTCATTGTCACTGTCATTAAGAGTAGCCCTGCATGTTTTTAAGTTATTATTTAAAACACCTGAAATCCAAGCTTTTATTGACAGCCAAGATTGCTCCATTTTAAATCTTTTGATGAATACATTCACTGTTACTTTAAATGAGGCACAGTCTCTCTTTATAAAAAAAAGGATATAAAATTAGATTATGAGAGTTTATATAGCTTTTAAATATCAAGCTGTCAGGGCTTGTGCAGGTAGAAATATTATAATCGAAGAATGGTGAAGAAAGAGTTTATATTAGAGGGAGGGTTTTTGAGAAAATTCATACCAAGTAGAATATAATGGAGACCGTTTTTTTGCCAGTGCTTTGGCTCTGCTGACCTCCATTTGCAGCAGAGATTAGCCTGATAAAGCCGACACAACCTCAATAAAACACTAACAATGGAAAGAAGTAAATAGAAATCATATTAAGCAGCAGCAATATTGCATGAATTGAAACAAAAATTTAGGTATAATAGCCTTGGTGGGTTTTAATATTGTTCCCAATCACATCACAATATGAATCATATCATAGTGATTCTAAATAACATTTATCATCTTTAAATCTTCTCTCCTAGAAGATGACTCACATTATTTGAGAGGGTTTTTTTGAAGAGTTCATACATAATTAAATGTGCTGGAAGCAAAGGGGACAAAATGCCTTGAGAAACAGCAACTTTTTGTTATATGTTCAATTAAATGCAACAATTGCATATTTATTGTTATTTTGCTACCTTGCAGAAGTTAAATGAATAGAATAATAGAAAGGTATTGCAGGACAGGACTCAAATAAATCCAGATGGGAAATTTTATTCAGTTTTCAATTACTGTAGCATTGCTAAATTCTGAGCACAATCTGCAGACCATGACAAAATGAAAAGATTGGTCAAAAATGCATTTATAGGGGATTTGAGGCTAAATATAACAGAAAGATGGTTCAATCCATTTTGTCAGAAAATTATCTGTCCGAGGGACTATATCTTCATTTACAAGGAAAAAGTTTAGTCCATTACACGGGTGGATTTTTGCTTTTCAGGGGCCTCTGAGTTTCAAATTGCAGGGGTTCAACTTCTCAGTGCATCAGGACGGGCTTGAAATGGTCAAGGAAGGCTCCCAACTCAAAGGGGAGAGGTAGGCAATAATGCCAAACCCCCAGATTTTTACCACCCTGGCTCCAAAATGGGAATGGTGGTGACGTGTTCACTCCCACCCATGTGAAAAGATCCCGTGGCTGGAAGACACCAGTCTGTGTCTCCCTGAATGAAGGAGAGGTCTTTATTCACCCACAGAGCCACTTAGGAGGACTTAAATGCAAATGTTGATGTTGAAGGCAAGGTCTTGAAAGTGAAGCAGGAGTTTGAGCTGTTTTAGGGAGTGTCTGAGTCAGGGCCTTTCAGACAGGATGCCCAGGATATCTCTCCTCTCTTATCCTGTGGGAAGCACCTTGCTCAGGAGTCTGACTTCAGGACAGAGGGGCAGGGTGGAAGAGGTTTTACAGCGACTTCTGTGAGCCAGGAGAAGTTTGATAAGAGGATCCATGTTTATCCCTGAAAGAATTCCCTACCAAGGTCGTTGACATAGAAACCAAGAAAGAAAGAAGGATAAATAAGAGAAACCTGCAGCTGCCTGTTCCAATGAGCACTTTGTTTGTCTTTCCTGACCAATGAGTAAAGTGTAAACTTATGAGTTTAGTAAGAATGTATAAAAAACATGCATGTTAGAATAAAACCAGTCTGAACCCTCCTGAAAATGGAATGTTGCTTTGTATTGCCTCCACCTCAGCTATGACAGTCATGGATGTGGAGCCCAAACGGGAAGGAATTTAACTCCAGAGGATGGATAAGGAATGAGGCCCTGTGTGTCCTGCTGGCCAATGCACCTCTGAGTTCTGCAGAGGGGTTTTGTGTGCTGCAGCCAAAGGAACATTCCCATTTTGTCCAGAAAGCCTGGCTGGTGCCTCATGCACAGCTCTGGGTGCTCCTGATGGCAGAGAGTCAGCAGGAGTTTGCAGATGGGCTCTGTTTGAATACTTTGGACATCAATAGTGACCTGGGGATAGCTGACATGAATTGAAAAATGAGAAATGTAGGATATTTATCCATTTAATATCATGAAGTCTGATACTGATGATACCTAACCAAGATCAAATAGACAGTGCAGTCTGTCACCTACAATTTATGACCTTTCACAGACTAGGTCTAGCTGGCTAAATATCCAACTTTACTAATTGAAGGGTTAATTCAGACGTCCTAAATAGGGGCCTATCTTTAGACTTTGTTTATCTGTTTGTTCCAGGACATGGCAAAAATGATAGTAAAAGTCATCTATAGGAAAAACAGAGCAGCATTTGTGTATTGCACAACAGTGATTTGAAAATACAAATTGTAGGTATCCTTGACTGGTCGAAGAGTGGCCAGCTAGCATCCAGCAAGAAAAAATATATTACAAAATACAGCACAGCATATATTTCTTGGTATTTTATGGTATATTTTAGTCTATTTCATAGTAGGGCATACATATAATGATTTATATTTTAAGAAATGTAAGGACAGATTAGTGTATTTGGAACAGAGGTTAATAAAATGCAACAACTCAATGAAGTGAACAATTAGATGGAATGAATGAAACTAATTAAGAGTTAGCAATCAGCAATGAGAATAAGCTGAATTTCACTCAGATGGCTAAGTAGCAAAAAGTGAATTTGCTATTTTTTATGTTTAATTTAGGTCTCCATAAAGTGTATTTTACATATCTAAAAATGAGTATCATATTTTTTATTCATGACTGTTCACAGACTATTATTTAAGCTGCTTCTCCCTGACATCATGGCAAAAAAATGTGAATACAGAAAAGGAAGAGCAGGAGAAAATGACCATGTATGGCAGGAAGAGATGAAACACTCCATTGAAGAGAATGCAGGAGGAAGAGCAAAGGAAAGAGGAGAATGGCCAGAGACCAGCGTGGAAAAATCCAGCCATGGACAAGCTGCAAAAGTCTTTCAGGACATCAAGGAGGAAGAAGATCAAAGAGTGGTGAGAAAATTAAGTTTTTGTCATCAGAGTCTTCAGAGAAGAGGAAAGAACATTTCTCTGACCAATGTCACGACTGGGTTTTCCTTTGGCCCACGCAACAGCTAAAAAAAGCAGCTGTTACCTCTGTGAGTACACGAGACATTTTCTCTGGTTCTCTAGAGGTGTTGAGTAGCCAGAATTCATTTGCTCTTCGGAGGGGCATCACCTGCCAGTAGCTTTCTGCCTAGGAATCAATGGAATTGCCAAATTTTGTTCTAGCAGGGGACAGAGAGAACAATTGCTCACTCAAAGTCCTGTTCACTGTGAGCAGCCCTGACTGGTGACTGGTCAAGCCAGGTGAAATCCTCTTGGTTTGGGAGCAGAAAAGAACCCTGGGATTGTTGAGGGAATAACCCATGCTTGAGTTTGGGTTCACCAC